>NC_142802.1:51205359-51378446 GCF_049724085.1 Artemia sp. Qi Xiang Cuo
TTTGTCATTTTTTGTTTATCTTGTACCATTGAGAATTCTTTTGCTTTTAAGTTACTACTATACTCAGTTTCGTGACATTTTATCTCTATTTTTAACAACGCCATCTCGCGGCTCCAGGAACCGAATCTTAATGCTTGAAATGATCAATCCGTAGAAACTGTGTTAGTTACCTCCCTGACAACAGTTCACTATGTTCGTTCAATTTGTGCTTCAATTTCTGTTTTCTACAAGAAGAGGACAAATCTCGTGAATTTCTTTGCTCCGTATCTCCCTAATTATCCAACTAAAAAATTTCACAAACAGGGAGTGCTGACAACATCTTATCAGTCGTGTAAAGTGTTCAGTTTTGTGCTTGCGTCGGGGATTGGCTCGTTTAGTTGGTTTTACCGTTTCTTGTCACATTTACACTAGTTGATATGATTATCTACTGTATATCTTTTTTAATTCACTGATGATTATTTCGGTTATTTTTTTTACCAATTGCGGCTTGTGCAATAATGTTCATATTATTTATGTTTTTTCAGTATTTAGGAGCCTAAAAAAAAGAAACATGTCGCGTACCTACAGAGCAGTGCATAATTGAGTTTTTCTTTCTCGTTCTGTGTAATTTTTTGTAAGAGCTGATTTAGATCTTAACTCCAGCGTTCGTTACTAAAAACCACATGTATAACTCCTAGGTTTATGTGTATTACTTTTTTTTTGCTTATTGCTCCGTCTTTTCCTTTTTTTGTATGACGGGTTTTCCAATAAGTAATAATAATTATAATAATAAAGGAGATTCGCGGTTTCAGTCCTCTTCCCACATCAAGTTCTCTGTTACTGAATTAAATTCTCTGCTATTCTAATATTATTCTAATATTCTATTATTATATTCTAATTACATTAATATTCTAATTATATAAATATTCTAATATTATATTCTAATTATATTTTAATATTTTAATATTAATATTAATATTTTAATTAAGTTATTCATCAAGTTCTCTGTTACTGAATCTTTTGTATCTTCATTTCAGACGAGTTGGCTTCACACTGTGCAATCTGTGTTCAGAGCCAAGGAGATAACAGTCTCTCTACGCTTGAAAGCAATGGTACCGTCACAAATAATACTGCCAGTAAAGAAAGAGGTGATTCGGACTAAGTTGACCCTGGTGACAAGGTTCATGCTCACTGCCGAAGAGAGTTCAGTAACCAGAGAAGAATTTTTAGTCTTATACATTGCAATGAAAGTGATTCAGCAAGTAATCAAGAAAGTAACAGTAGATTCTTACGTTCTGCAAGTTCTTTATTCGCATTCGACAAAGACTGTCGGTTTTGTGAGACCCCTGTCATTGCTGATCCGCGTCATCCAGGCTATTCGCCATCCCAGGCTGTTAGAACAGACACATTTCAAGCCAGTGTTAGACTTCTGTGTTCACAAAGACAAGACGAATGGTCGACCAGCATTTTCGGAAGGTTAAATGCAGCTACTGCTGATCCCCACGCAGCTGATGCTATCTATCACACAGTTTGTTCAGTGAACTTTAGGACTGGAAAAAACTTGCCTCAGCGCTATTCAAAATTAAGTGGTGAACCTGAAGTAAAGAAGTGTAAAAATGGCAGACCTTCCGACGAGGTTCGAAAAGAAGCGTTTTACAAAGCTGCGAACTTCTTTGTCGGTCTGGACGATGTGCAGGTTATACTGACCGACAGTTACACTGACGGTTGGAACTTCTCACGACGGTTACACTGTGCAGGTTACACTTACACTGACGGTTACACTGATCCTGTTAAGAAATATAGGGATATTAGCTAAAGCAGATCTGAAGTTATACCTCAGGATTTATCTGAAAGAAGCACAAGTTGAGTACTGTGACAACAATGAGACCCTATGTGATGTTCCTGGGAAGCAAAGTATAGTGACGCTTAGGGAGACGGCTGCAGCATTCTCCGGGATTATTACCAATTACCAAAAGACGCAAATCCGGAGAAAGAAAAAGTCGAGATTGCGAAAGCTTTTGCAAGAATAGTGAAGAGCGAAATAAAGACTGTGATATCGTTCATAGAAGAATATGACCACCGAACCGAACACTGTAAAACACATCATCTCTGGCAAAGCAGTTTCTAGAGCAAAGAGGGCACATTCTCTACTTGAATTAGCTCTGCACATCTTACTTTTTGCCTGTGCTTTCGAAGATACTGCCGACGGTTTACGAAGTCAACCCGCACCCCAAATGGTTAGCGCAGCCAGTGTCTATATAGAGCTGACATCCGAAAATATTTCTATTGAAGACCATTCTGCGTCTCCAGTGGTTATTTCACTTTTAGAAGAAATTGAGCAGGCAAAGAAGGAGCTAGTTAGCGCATCTAGGACTGCGAAACTGTGGCTTGAACAGTATTCTGAAATGAATAAAATCCTTAGGGTGTCAGTTCGCGCTGAACGGACTGGAGATTTTGACCTGTATCTTCAGAGCTGGAATTTTATTCTGAAATGAATAAAATTCTTAGGATGTCAGTTCGCGCTGAACGGACTGGAGATTTTGACCTGTATCTTCAGAGCTGGTTTAGTATGCTTCCTTATTTCGCGGCATGTGGTCAAACTGCATATGCTAAATCAGCCCGTTTTCATTTACAAACCCTTGTCGGTTTCAAAGAATCGCAGCCAGAATTATACGAGAAGTTCCAAACTGGTCAGTTTCTTTTAACAGAACCGAACATTCGTGGTCAGGACTGGCAGCAGACCTTGTTATAGAACAAGTCTTCATGAAAACTCTGAAGACCGCTGGCGGTTTCACTAGAGGAAGAGGTATGACGGAAGCGCAGCAGTCGATCTGGACACTATCTATGCCACTATCTATGCCAGTGCGAGTTGATACATCGGGGTCCGGGATATTGAGAGACAGCGAAGATTTGCAGAAGTTACTCAAGTTCCTTGAGCCTTTGCAGTCGTTCAACAGGGGTCAGGAGCTAATGAATATTGCTACCGAAGTGAATGCTTCACCATAGGGCAACTTCGACGAAACAAAAGCCGTTTGGCTGCACATACTGCAGGGGATGGTTGGAAAGCCTGCTGAGACATTTATGCTCAATAGCGGAGATAAAGTCATAACTTTGGTTGCAAATTTGGCTGCGAAGCTTGATGGTGAGCCGGTCGAGATTGGCCAAACGCTATTTCTCAATTGAATAGTGGCTGTAGCCACTGCCGACGGTCAGGATCTGTCGGATATTCTTGGTTATGAACTTTGCTCTTTTCCTCCTGCACTTTTCGGGTCATACCAACTACTACGCACAGCTGACAAGGCTTCCCTCTCAAATGCCCTCTGGAAAATAATCGAAAACACTTCTGCGAATCTTTCAACGAGTTACAAATATGTTGTTGATGGAGGATGGCTCCTACATAAATTGCCTTGGACAACTGGCACTACTTTTGGACCAATATGTCTGGCCTACGCTAGCTATGTCAAAGCTCATTTTGGAAATGCTACGGTTGTGTTCGACGGATCCGAAAATTCACCGTCAACAAAAGACCAGACTCACTTGAAAAGATCGAAAGGCATAATACCTCCTGATATCGACTTTACTGGGACAACAACGGTAACCCTCAAAAAAGACTTTTTCCTGAACAACCTGAAAAACAAGAGAAAATTCATCCTCCTGCTTGGTGGAGTGCTAAGCTCATCAGGATGTCGCGTGGTGCATGCTTTAGGTGATGCAGATTTCACAATTGCGACAGCCGCAGTGACAAGTTGTTCTGAGGTAGAAACATGTCTTGTTGGTAATGACACAGACGTGCTCGTCTTGCTTCTTCACCATTGCCAGCCAGGAAGCTACCCACTTTTCTTTCGAGCGGAGACCAAGCCGGGAACATCCAAACTCTACAACATAAGAGAACTAAAAAGCAAGCTTTGGAAAGTGGCAGAGGTCATACTGCCCATCCATGTTTTCCTGGGATGCGATACGACCTCTAGGTTCTACGGCGTAGGAAAGCCAGTGTCACTTTTATTGGCTGAGATCAATGAAGAATTCCGAAAAAATGCGGCGGTTTTTTGCCGGAAGAACTCAGAAAAACATCAGATCCTCGGTACAGGCGAAACTCACCAACTGCTTGTTTATCAGGCTAAAATTGATACCGACCATCAGGATGTGCGTCCCACTTTGTTTTTCACAAAACTGGCTTTCTTAACCTCATTCCCCTGCCAAAAAAGATTGTTTCCGACATTGTCAGATGCGAAGTTTCACTTCTTCAGAGTTTTCCTACAGGTCATGGAATGGATGGGTTGCTCAGCTGATCTGGAACCATGTGACTGGGGTTGGCGGCTAGACAGAACCAAGTACGTACCTGTAACGATGGACTCATGGACTCGAAGCCAGCACCCAAAGCACTACTGAGAATGGTACGATGTTCTTGCAAGTCAGGTTGTGAAACAAAGAGTTGCAGTTGCAAAAGAAACGGACTTCACTGCACAAAAGCATGTGCCGAGTGTCATGGTACCGACTGCCAAAATTCAGAAAGCATTGACCTTATGATGATTTTGACAACTAAGTTCCTGTTTTAAGTTTTTTATTATTTGATTTGTTTTAAGTCTGTGATTTGCCGAAGTACAATCAATCTGTACCAATTTTACACACCGTGATGATTCTTAATATACTGTGATGGAATCCTTGTTGAAATGGGCTCCGCAGCCCAAAAAAAAAGAAAGAGAATTCAATTTCCCTGCCCTACTTTTCACCTTCTACCAGTTTTTTTCCGATGAGGGAAAACTAGTATTCTGAAGGAAGATTTGGATTCTGCGTCTCAAATAATATCAGAAATAGTCTTTACAGTGATGAAATCGAGCGAATCTTAGTCTTCCTCATTTTCCCCTGTTTCCCCCTCTAACCCTATCAGATACCCCCGGTGGTGTGATATAATAATTCTGATGCAGAATTCGAGTTCTGCGACTTGAACTACGTAGGACTGGGTATTTACAGTGTTAAAATCAGAGGTCCTGGCATGTTTCAGAATTTTCCCTCTTTCCCCTCATTTTTCCCCTGTCAAACTTTTTCCCATCGGTGGATTTTAGTGGGCTTTTAGTATGTTGTTCTCCTGATTTTTCTGCATTTTTTGGTGCAAAAATTATTTTTGTTGCAATTTGTTTGACCTCAAACGCTATTTTTACTGGGCTAAACAAGCAACATCTAAAATTCGTCGAATGCGATTCTTTTTAAGAAACCACTAAATAAAGTCTCATATACGACGGTATTCCATAAACAATAGTATTTTTATTCTTCAACTTCTTAGACATAACAATGATAATATTCCCTTTGGACTCTTTTTTTGGTGAAATTCCTGATCTTTTAAGGTAAACTTTAAGAGGGGTGCTAGGTAAAACCTATACCACGGTTGCAACCTAGTAAAGAGTGAACCACGGCCGAAAGTGACCAAAAGTTTTAAAAAAACGATTAAGAAACTGTGTAAGAGAAGAATTTGTCATTTGTAGCTCATTCAGGAAAGATAACTATTATTTCGATTAATCCTAAATGCTGCTTTGTATACAAATTTACAGGATTTTTTTTTAAGCGAGCCTGAAAACCCTCGAAAAATTCGTCAGCTTGGAGCAAAATGTAAACAGCCACCAATTACCATTGTCATGCACCCTTTACAGGACACTTATAGCCACTCAACGAGAACAAAAAGGATAATTCCCTTTTTCATTGATAGCACTTATGTGTTCTCTTTTTTTCTTACTCTTCTATTTTTTTTTCGCCGCTGGCGGGGCACTTGAACATTATAAAAGATAGTTCTAAGGGCTGATTTAAATGTAAAATTTTCACGTTTAATCTCTTTCTATAAATTTGACCTGATAATACCATCATAGATTGTGCCAAATGGCACCCAAAACTGCAATTGACGTGCCAATTGAAATCGAAAGAACAGGGCGGAGCCCTGCAACATCGCAAAGAGTTGTTTAAGGACTCATTTAAAAGCTAATTTTTGAATCAAATCACTTTTAATAAATTCGGACTGATAATACCATAAATTAATTGCCCTATGGCACCCAAAAGTGCAGTTTGGGTGTCATTCCCGCAATGGAATGCTAGGTAGGGCATTTGACCATCCTAGAGAGCTTTTTAATGGCTCTTTTCAAAGCTATTCTTTACATCTAATTGCTTATTGAAAGGCTGGCTTAATAACGCCATCATAAAGGGTCATATGACTCCCAAAAAGTGCACTTTCTGTGTTTAAAGTTTCAATTCAATGGTATTGATCATTTCAGAGTGTAATCTTTCAATAAAAGAGCCATATCTAGCGGTGATAAAACTTTGAGATCTAGGATACTAGGGTACTCTCTGAAATCTTTAGCATGTAATAAATGGGTGATTGGAAATGACAAGTAGCATAAAGTAAACTCTTATGAACAAGACACTATAGTTCACTGGTAACAGCTCTGTCTTGTGGCCATGGTAAAAGAAGTTTGAATCTAGGATATTATAACTTTTTTGAAATACTTATTCTCTCTCAAGGAGCGACCCATTTTTAATGATCAGGTCTCATAAAATGTTCAAGTCAGAGAAGAAAAAGTAATTAAAACATGATTTTTTGTAAAGTCTATTAACCACAATCTTAAATTATTTTTGTAATTTCATAGACAATTAAATTTTTTATTTACAACTCCTATGTGAAGTTAAACATGTATTTAATGCCCTATTTCAGCAAAAACTCATGTTAACTTCTTTAGTTTCTTTGCCTAAGTTAAAAAAAAATATATTTTATAAGTTTCACTGTCAATATTGTCAACAAGAACGTACAAAAATTAATTTTAAAAAAGAATTTTCCGATGAAAGTAAAAATTGAAGTTGAAGAGCAAAAATTACTGCTTTGCCGCATATGCAATGTATTTTTAAAATACTGTTTCAAACAAACTGGGTTGTGATATTTTACTATATTTTTAAAATTCTATAAAAAATAGCACTTTTTTATAAACTGTACTTACTTGAGTTTTGAGAGTTAAAATCGAAACATGAAATTTATAGATTTTGGATAAAAGACTATTGAGCTTGATGAACTATTCTTTTATTTTTTTGCAGGTGTCTTAAGAATTTATTTGTTCCCATTCCTGTTTTGTTGCGTCGGTTTTGCCTTATAAAGCGCTGGCTTTCTAAAAACTAAAAATATAGGTAAATATCACTAGCCAGTTTGTCTGAAACGGTTTTCCAAACTGTTGTCACTTTCACAATACCAAGGGAACACGTGCGCTTAACCCATCAGATCAAAAAGGCCAGCACAAGAGAAAAAGTAATTAGAATTAGGGAAAATCTAACTTAGTATTTCCCAAGATAGCTAATTGGGCTTACTCACATAGCGAATGAAAGAATGTTATTAGTTTGGTCGCTGATCTAGTCACTGTTTTTGCTAACCTTATATATTAGTGAGGGGTTCCATTTGGAAGTTGGGATATTTGAATTTTTAATTCTTTTAAGTCTGGTTTTATGTATACTTTATTTTTGATGGTTCTCTGTTTTTTTTTGGCTTTTAAGTTTTTTGGTTCTTCCAATTTTGGCTTTTATCCGTTTTTTTTCTGTTTGCTTTTCGCGATGTTCGTTTTTACTTTATCCAGTTTCATTTGTTCAAATTTTCATTCAGGAAATGCAGAAATATTTCCTTCAAACTTTTTCTTATAGTGCTGAAGAAGAGCGGTGGTTGTCCTTTCGAAATATCTGTGTTGTTTCGACCAGTATTTTAGTTGGCCGTTTAAAACCCCATACTCCTTGTTCATAGAATAACTTTATCGCCATCTAGGCTTTAAGATTCAATTGAATACCATTACACGAATTCATCGCTTTCATCTCTTCCAAAAGCAAAGTTTTATGTTACTGAAATAGGCTATATAATAGTTTAAAATGGGAGATAGTGATGATGATCAAAAGTCCCGCGGAAGGGATAAGTTCCGTGGAGAAAGAAGCGAATTCAGCCGTGGTAGCTCATCACGAGGGGACTCTTATAATGATGACAGGTAAACTAGGCTGCATGACAAGCTTAGGTGGTAGGCTAAGTTTCCATTGGGAAGCCAACAGATGGCTAATTTGACAGTGTATATATATTCAGATCTTTGAATTAGCCAACCTACCAACCAGTATTTTAAGCCTAGGAGTCCAGCTGGACATAAAGAAACATAGGCCTATTAAGAAAACAATTCTTACTCCATAGGCCTAATATGCAGAATAATCCTAGTTAACACATTTTGCAGAGGGAGAGCCTTTATCTTCACTTCTTTCCTTGTTTTTCCAAGAAATACATGAATTTCTTAGAACCTATATATTCACAGAATAGCCTAGCCTATATACCCCCACCCCCCTAATGTGCAAATATAGGCTATACCTAGAATTGCATCCTCAATCTAAATATAACATCCATTTGCATCGCAAATAAACTTTACTCCCATATTAGCCATGTGGTGGATGTCCATTTACATTTACCTTGGGCAGGAATTAGCCTATAAGAATGGTAAAAGCCTAGAGAAGGGTTTATTGAGAAGGAAACATATCCCACTAAGAAAACAATTCTTACTTCACAATATGCAGAACAATTGTTGTTAACACATTTTGACTGCAGTTCCACTATGATTTACCTGAATAAAAATAGGGCTTAGGTTTATATTAACAGACTAGCCTAATCAGGTAGATAAAAAAAACATACCACTAGTATCAGAATTTCTTCCTGAGTCCAAATATAGCACTCATTTCTGTTGCAAATTATTTTCAAAATTACTTCTAAGCTTCTTTAAGTTTCTTCAATTTTCCTGTTTTTTTTTTCACAGAAACTTCATGGCAACACTTCAATTTGAAAAATCTTAAATTTTGCTGAAAGCTCTGATTTTAATTGAAATATACTAAATCTTGTACAGCATTGATTTGATATTAAAAATACTAAATCTTGTTGAGCAGTGATTTGAGAAATGCTAAACAGTTTGAATTTATTATTTTTTTGGGAAAAACTTACCACTAGCTTAAGAATTTCATACTAAATCCAAATATGAAATTCATTTCTGTTGCAAATTATTTTCAAAATTACTTCTAAGCTTCTTTAAAAACAGCAAAACTTCTTTCAATCAAAACAAACACTTTATGGCAGCTACATATACAGTTTTATAAATATCTGACAAATAGCACTTAATGTAAACAAACTAATCACCCATATCTAACTCTTCATCATCACTTTCTGATGCAATTGTTTTCAAAATTACTTCTATGCTTCTTTAAGTTTCTTCAATTTTTCTGTTTTTTTTCACAGAAATGTCATGGTGGCAATTCAATTTGAAAAATACTAAATTTTGCTGAAAGCTCTGATTTGAATTGAAATAAACTAAATCTTTATGAGCAGTGATTTGATATGAAAAATACTAAATCTTGTTGAGCAGTGATTTGATTTGAGAAACACTAAACAGTTTTTGAGAAATTCTAAACAGTTTGAATTATTCATTTTTTGGGAAAAACTTACCACTAGCTTCAGAATTTCATCCTAATTCCTAATATGACATTCATTTCCATTGCAAATTATTTTCAAAATTGCTTCTAAGCTTCTTTAAAAACAGCAAAACTTCTGTCATCAAAACAAACACTTTATGGCAGCTACATATACAGTTTTATAAATAGCACTTAATGTAAACAAACTAGGGGAGAGAGGGGTGAAACCGTACATTTTGAGGATTTTGACCCCTAAAAAGCGTATTTCTAAAGATACAAACTTCCTTTTTACATGAATAGATAGCTCAATTATTCACTTTTCTTGGTGATTTTTTTCAATGACATCCATCAAGTCGTTTCTTGGTGAGACCCAAAAATGTGTGACCTCTTCAAGTGTCCAAAGTCACCCCAACCAGGGGGTGACTTCTGACACACATTGGTCATTTAAGTACAGTCATTATTTCATGCGTGTACTTATTGATTCAGATATTATTAACATTTAAGTCAGATCATATACAAGTTAAATTTAAAATTAAATCTATTGTATGGGAAATTGGGCCAAATTACAGCCAAATACAAGAGCTTTGGCTGTTCACCCAGTTCCTCCTACTGATACCGGTGCGGGAAGCTTCATAATAATGTCTTGAAAGTCAGTTTCTGCACAATCTCGACATTCAGGGAAGATGAACTTCCTACCAGACTTGCGGAGGTAGTTTATTTTTGCTACCCTGCCACTTATTTCTTCTATTTCACCAACAGAGTAAACAGCAGAGTTTTGCTTCTTTCCAACTGTAAACCTCACAAGCATAAAATTTCCACAAGATAATTCTTCATCTGTCTTAAACTCACTGATACTTCCACAATGCAAAGACTCGTCATCTGATTCGTCATTTAGCTGTATATCTATGTCTGAAATGGTGTCTCTAGTTTTGTCAGCCATGAGTGAAACCTTTGACTTTTTTAGCGACTTCTTCTTTTTCTTAGCAAGCCTTAGCTCAGTCTCTGCTTCTAGTGCCCTTTTTTCTGGCGTTTCTGTCAGAATTCTACTTGTGCCTTTTTTACGGTTTTTGCGCGGACCCACTTGCATTTTTGCCTTTGGATATGGTCTGATGCTTTCAGGAGTTACTGCCGTAGGTAAGTTTGACTGCTGTTGACCCATCATGACAGGAGATGAATCACAAAATAAACTAGGGTGAGGATCATCCATATTGGAAGTTTCTGAGGCATTCTGTTCAGCTGGATCTGGGCGGTTTGTCACCTCAGCTGGCAGAAAATCAACTTCTGTGAACACATTTGGATTTAAAGGCCAAATTCCTGCCTTCTCAAAACCAGCTGTGATGTTTTGAGGATTCAGCTTTTCCAGAAAGGGATGCTTACACAATTTTGCTATTTCATGTATTGAAATTCTCTGACCAGGGTTTAATTGCATCCAATTGTCAAATGACTCCCTGATTGCATGCTTCAATGGTGCATACACTGAAACATCAAGGGGTTGGAGACGATGGGAGCAATGGGGAGGAAAGGTTAGGAGGTGGATGCCGTTATCTTTACAGAAGGAAACTAATTCTACTGAAATATGGCTTTCATGATTGTCAAACAAGAGTAAAACAGGGTCTTTTTTGCTGGGTTTGACCTCTTTTAGAAAGTGTTCCATGGAACAAAGGAAATTGTCCAATGTCATCCATCCACTGGGATGGGCTAAGCCAATGCATCCTGGTGGTCCATCTCGATACATCCTTTCTGGAGCTTTGACTCTTGGAAAAACAAACACTGGTGGAATTGTCTGACCAATTGCAGATACAAAGCATAGCATTGTGGTATTTTCCCCTCTTTCTGCTGACACAGTTTGTGCCACCTGTTTTGCTCCCCTTTTAGCGATCACCTTTGGGGTCTGAACAACTGTGGGTACTCCTGTTTCATCACAGTTCCAAATTCGACCAGGAGGAAAATGATACTTGCAATATAGCTCCTGAAGATTTCTAAAGAAGACACCAATTACAACGGCGTTAAAGCCGGCAGCACGAGCCTGGCTTGTATTTTTGGGTTTTCTGATGGACAAACTGGCGTTCCGCTTGATGAAACCTCTTAGCCAATCCACTCCTGCTCTCTCATTCAGTGTCCAGCTTGATGGGAATTTTATCTTCAATGTTATTGCCCATTGGTAGGCTAACTTTCTTGCTGCATAGGGAGTCAGCCCATGGTTAAGCAGTGAGCATTTATCGAGGTATGCAGCAAGCTCTTTCTCTTGTTTGGAAGTAAAAACAAGCTTAGTGCTCTCCTGAACAAAGTCATTGTCAAAATTGCTACCACTAGCACCACTCTGCTCGAGAATTTGCATTTTTGCCTTGTATCGTTTCACGGCATCCGCAAGGGTACTCTTCTTCAGGGAAAATCCTTCTGCGGTTGCTCGGAAAGACAACTTCCTATGTATAAATTGAATAACAGCACGCCTGACTAATTCTGGATCAGGAGGACCACTCCCCTTTCGAATGTAGGTGCAAACCATCTGTAAAAGAAAATTATAATTGTCAGAACCTCAAGAGAACAACATGGAAATTAACACAGGTCATGCCATGCTTTGAGGTGTTCTTTGAGTCATAGAATGGAGAGATGCCTGCATGCAGTGTACTGTTTATTTTAACATTATAATACAAAAAATTAAACAAAAAAACTTAAAAAAACCACATCAATCATTTGTTTATATTCATTTTTCTTACGTTTCTACAAGTCGGAAAAACATTTCGGGGGGTTTCAAACCCTCTAACCCCTTGGATACAGCCTTAGACGCTACTGTTTATCTTTCTGATATAAGTAGGCATTGAACAAATGTTTATTGTTCAACATAATAGTAAATCATTTAATAATAAGTATTATTTTTAAATATGATGGGTGAAAATGAATTGAACTGATCTGCATAGCTGTGAAGGTGTACTGTAAATCTAAGCTTATATAAATCTCACATGACTCCTTTTGAATTATCACTGTCTAATTATAAGTTCCAATCACATATATTATAAAACTAAACATTATAATATATAAGACAATAATCCATTGAATGTATACAATTCAGACTATGTATTTTAAACAAGGAGGGGTGGGGGGTGGGTAAGGTTTATTGGTACAGTACACCAGTTAGGAAGTATTGAAGAATATTCGATTAAGATTAGCTTGAATATTTTTGCCATAAACAGTGACATGTCGAGACTATTTTAAACGCATAGACAGTCAAAATACGCCTTAATTTCGGATAGAAATTAAAGGTTAAGCTTAGCCAAATCATAGAAAATGCTGTCCAATCTTGAACACAGGATCTTAAAGTTGGAACAAAGTATCTAAATAACCGGCAGACTTAATCTTGGACAACTTTGATTCAAGACAAAGATTTTTACACTGAAGTAGTTGTGTTTAAGTAGGCTAGGCTGTAAGGCAAGGGGTAACTTTTGTCTAAGTGTAAAGGCTGAAAAAAAAGTTTGATAGTCAAAACAAATCACTTCAGTTTCTCTATAAGACGACAGGAATACAGTCAATTTTACCAATATTCTGCTTCGAGCTACACATAGTTCAATTTTCCAACTTATGAAAGACTTCTGTCAGTACAGGGCGAAACCGGACACCACGAAAAGTGTCCGGAATCACCCCCAAAAAAGTGTCCGGAGTTACCCCATGTTGACGCCATTTTGAAATATTTTTTTTTCGTAGATAATAGCCTGATATTTACTGATGAAAATTACCATGCAAATAGCAGGGGTATACTTTGTCTGATCCTGCTAACTCACGGCTCAAGAGCTACAAAACTTAGAAAATATTTGACAAATACTACATGTGTCATGATTTCTAGCAAGCACATAAAAACTTCCTTACCTCTTTTCTCGGCTGTCTTTTTTCTCCAAAATTTAAAACTTGCGCCAAATGAGCGTTACATGAAGGGCATCTAGCGTGAATTTTTTGAAAGGCTTAGCTCAAAACCTTTAGACGACAGGTCAAACGTACGGAGTCGCCCCCGTGCGGTATCGCCCCTCTCTCCCCTAATCACTCATATCTAACTCTTCATCATCACTTTCTGATGCACTAGGGGTGTCACTGTCTGGTGCTCTAGGGGCCCTATTGATTCCAGGGGGATAGAGCGTTATAGCCTCAATAAAAAAATTATGAAGTTGGTCTTTTTGCTCAAAATTTTGCAGAAATAAGAAGCACAACACATACTGCTCCATTTATTGGAGCATTAATTTATGCCCTGAGGGCATATAAGGTTTTTATAGAAAGTGTTGTTGTAGAAACTTCAAAAAGGGCTCATTAAATTGGGAATTGAAATGGCTAGTGCCCTTTTTAATAATCAAAAGTGATTGGAAGGCAACTAACACCCCTTCCACACCCACCATTTCCCCAATGAAACTTTTGAGATAGCTATTTTGTTCAACATAGTTGAAAGTTCTGGAAATTATGCCTTTGAGCAGGATATTCCCCCCACAGTCTTCAGGGCAAGGGTTATAAGTTATGCACTGAGGGTATAGAAGGTTCTTATAGAAAGCATTGTCACAGAAACTTGAAAAAGGGCTCATTTGATTGGAAACTGAAATGGCTAGTGCCCTTTTTAACAGTTGAAAATGATTGGAGGGCAACTAATCCCCTCTCACACCCAATATTTCCCCAAACACATACAATCAAATTTTTGAGATAGCCATTTTTTTCAACGTAATTCAAAGTTCTGGAAATTATTTCTTTAAGGATGACCCCCCCCCCCCCACAGCCCTCAGGGCAAGGGTTGTCAGTTATGCTGTGGGGGCATTTGAGGTTTTTATAGAAAGCAATATTGTAGAAACTCTAAAAAGGGCTCATTCAATTGGAAATTGAAATGGCTAGTGCCTTTTTTAATAGTTGAAAATGATTGGAGAGCAACTAACCCCCTCTCATGCCCACCATTTCCCCAGGCTTAATATATTTTTTTAATAATAGGAATTAAAGTTTCCTTTTTTGTTGGAGGCCTTCTTGGCCATCAGTCAGGGGTAAAATATTTTTTTTTGCTCTCTCTCTATTCCACCAAAAACCACCAAGTGACCTAATTTATTTAGTGGTATAAATTTGGATTAGACCCTGGTGCCACACCAGTGCATGGATTGAACACTGCCAACAAAAGGCCTGGTTGACCACTACTGAAGTGTTGCATTGCTGCTGGTGCAATTGTGGTATGCCAGCAGCATTGCAACACTTTGGATGGAATTCTGATGCTAGTGGTATGTTTTTTTTATCTATCTGATTAGTCTGTTAATATAAACCTTACCCAAAAATAGTTCATCACAATGGCAACAATTTGGGGGGGGGGTTGTTCCATTCCCTATAATTTGAAAATATTTTTGTTGAAAATTCAGCTTTTTTTGTATTTTCATTGACAGAGTTGAAGAAAATAGCAAAATGCCACACCAGAATTTGAAACATGCATTTTCCCCCCACCCCCCATTCCACATTTTCATGAATTGATGCCTTGGTCTTCCCTATGTGGAAGTTTGCTGATTTTGTTAGTTTAAGTCATTTTTTGCACTTAAGGGCTGGGCACATGTAGCTGATTTTCAAATCAGCACTGATTTTAAAAGAAATCAGCATTGATTTGAGCTTGAAAAATTTTCTAGTTTTTGGTGCTGATTTACAAAATCAGCAATGATTTTCATCATGATCATCACAAAAAAAATGGGGATACAAATAAATAGTCAGCCAGAGGTTATCCTACTACTGAGCTGAGAACTAAGCTGAGATCAATTAAGCAATTATTAATAAACTCCAGTTGACTATTTGTGTCCATGATTTTTTGTTTTGAAAATTTTGTGCAATAAATTTTTCTTTCAACAAATTTTTCTTACCACTATTGTTGGTCCACTGATGCTGAAATAAGTTCCCAAAATCAGCTATGTGTGCCTAGCCCTATCTGGCTCCATTTAGGATTGTGTGTGTATATAAAACTGTGATATACAGTAATTATTATTTAGAAAGAGCATTGAATAGTGTCTGACTATGGCTAAAAAATAACAGTAAATTTTTACCAAATCATATTATTGACTTACAAATAAATTGAATATGCCACTCAATGCTTTTTTTATGCTCTTTCCAAATATAATAATCATTTTGTTGGAAATGAATTGTACCCCCATCCCTATATATACCAATTTAGGGTATATATTACCCTGAATTGGTATTCATGATTTCTTTTAGTGGTATAAATTTGGATTAGACCCTGGTGCCACACCAGTGCATGGATTGAACACTGCCAACAAAAGGCCTGGTTGACCACTACTGAAGTTTTGCAATGCTGGTGGTGAAAATGTGGTATGCCAGCAGCATTCCAACACTTTGGATGGAATTCTGATGCTAGTGGTATGTTTTTTTTATCTATCTGATTAGTCTGTTAATATAAACCTTACCCAAAAATAGTTCATCACAATGGCAACAATTTGGGGGGGGGTTGTTCCATTCCCCCCATTCCATAAAAACTTGAAACTTTTTTCAATCAAAAACGAACAAAAATTAATTAAAAAAAAACTTTACAAAAAATAATTTTTTCAAAGAAAAGTAAAGGCCATTTTAAACTTAAGCTCAGGAGATATAAATACCTGTTTAAATTCAAACTCAAAACAACCAGAAATTACTATTAAAGAATAAATGAAACCCAAAAACGAACAGAAGTTAAATAAACAATCATAGCAAAAACATACAACAAGTAATAATATAAAAGAATAAATAGATCTTAAAGCAAGTAATGCTTAGATTGAATATGAAAATCAAGCTTTAAACAAAACAAAAATAGTTTGCTATTAAAGTATAAATGAACAGAAATTAAATAACCAATTAATGCAAACAAACATACAATATATATTAATGTAAATGAATAAATAAATCTTGAAACAAGTGAAACTTCAATTGAATATGCAAATCAAGTTTGAATCAAATAAAAATAACTACAAACAAGAGTTTGGGTATCGCCTCACTGCAGAAGCCTAAAACCTACTGCATCATTGGCGCTTTACTGAAAACGAATAATATTACAAGTGTTTTCTTTTGTACTTAATATTGAAAATAAATATTAAAATTACAGTAAAATTTTGAACTGATGAGTTTTCAGCAATTAATATCATTATACATCAAATATTCAGTTTAATTTATTACTTCTTTCCAAGGTTGGTTAAGACAAATATAATTTTACTACAAACAAAATTTGGATACTGCCTCCTTCTTTAACTGTAAAAACCTAAAGCCTTCTGCGTCATTGGCGCTTCACTGAAAACAAATTACTCATATATTACAAATTTATTATTTTCCAGTTCTTACAGCATTGAAAATAAAAATAAAAATTATAGTGAAAAAAAAGTCTTGAACTGATGGATCTTTCAACAATTAATATCATTGTATATCTAATATTCAATTTGATTTTGTTTATACTTTCGAAGACTGTTCAAGATATAGTTTTCAGTAAGGCGCCAATGACGCAGTAGGTCTTAGGCTTCTGCAGTGAGGCGATACCCCAAACTCTTGTTTGTAGTTATTTTTATTCGATTCAAACTTGATTTGCATATTCAATTTAAGTTTCACTGGTTTTAAGATTTATTTATTCATTTACATTAATATATATATTGTATGTTTGTTTGCATTGATTGTTTATTTAATTTCTGTTCGTTTTAGTTTCATTTATACTTTAATAGCAAACTATTTTTTTTTCGTTTTAAGCTTGATTTTCATATTCAATCTAAGCATTACTCGCTTTAAGATCTATTTATTCATATATATTATTACTTGTTGTATGTTTTTTGCTATGATTGTTTATTTAATTTCTGTTCGTTTTGGGTTTTATTTATTCTTTAATAGTAATTTCTGGTCATTTTGAGTTTGAATTTTAACAGGTATTTGTATCTCCCGAGCTTAAGTTTAAAATGGCCTTTACTTTTCTTTGAAAAACTTATTTTTCGGAAAGTTTTTTTTAATTAATTATGTAGAAAAGTAGATTAAGGTAAAGGCTATCATGTAAAAATAAAATTATTGCAATATCTTTGCACGTCTTTTTTTAATTCCAAAATAGTACTTACTTAAAAAACATGCCTTTTACTACCACTACAGTTACTGTAACTAATGATGCTAAGAGTATTAAGATGAAACTTTTAAGAAGCGTTTAGGGGGAGTTCCAATGAAACGAAAAACTGCATGCATGCAGGTTTTCAAAAAGACATATAAGCAATATCATAGACAGTACCACTATAATATCTAGAAATATCATTGAAACATTTAAAGAAGCTAATTTGATTCAAAATTAAAAGTTCTAGTGTCTTTCCTAAGAGTAAAAAGAGATTGGAGGGAAATCAGCATGTCCTTCAGGCCAATTTATTTCTCAAACATATCCAGTCAAAATTTTGAGACAACTATTTTGTTCAGCATAGTAGAATGGTCAAGCAACTATGTCTTTAGGGATATTGGGCATGTCAACCCCCCACAATTATGCAATTGGCCCATTATGCTATATAACTAAATGCTGCTTTAAAACTAAATAAAGAAGTATTGTGTTTGCAGTTGCCAATAAGACACTTCAGCAATATATCAACAACAACTGGGGGTATTAAGTTGAACCTTTTGGGGCTACTACTGTTACTACTTCTGCTTGTACAATTTAAATAAATAAATAGAGTGTAAGTGTATCCAGGTTCTCAAAGAGCATAGATAGAATCTTCTGAGAATAATAGTAAGTTATTTTGTTTAAGTCAACTTGAGGAGGTATAAAATTAAATTAAAAAATACTATTTGTGTCAGGATTTAAAAAATTTGAAAAAGTTTCTCCCAACATACAAATAGCAAGCCAAACTATGGATTCTTATACAAAAAAAATAGAAAAGATGTAAAAAAAAATTATTCATGAAAATGACTATGTCAATAAAAAACAAACATAAATTAATTTTTAAAAACTTTTTCCACAAAACAAGCTTTTCAAAAACACAAAGAGCTCCATTAAGCCAAAAATGGGCAGAAATAAAGTCAAGTAATTGTCCAAGCATAAAACTACAACAAATCACTATCAATAAATAAATGAAATATTAAACAAAAATAAACTAGAATAAATAGCCAAGCCAAACTTGAAACAAACAAAAATTAACATTAATATGGTTGATAACCCCCATGCCTTCTCAAGACCAGAACATATTTTGCACTTTGTTGAAAACAAAATATGTTTAAATGTTTTCACTATTTTTACTTAAATAAATACAAAAAATTTAAGACTTTAAGGAATAAATATCAGTATAGGTATATTAAACTGTCAGTCCACAGTCATTTTTTTCAATTTATTATTATTATTCAATTTATTAATTACTACAATAAATACACAAAAACATTTAAGCGCTAGAGGTCCCAAGAAGCATAGCTTGTAGAGGACCTCGTATCAATAACAAAATCCACACAAAACAAATCAGGGAAGGAAAAAAAATACAACAATATCTTAAAAATATAAACACAATGCAAGAAAAAAAAATAACTACTACACAATAACCTTTGACTTAATTTTGTCCAAACTGAAAATGTCCTGTAATTTATTAGAATTCCAAACCATTGATAATAATATTAAACAACAGGGTTCGAGTCTGATTCAACATAATAAGAGAAGAGAAAAGAAAAAAAAACTATATAAAGTAAAGTAGAAAAATAGATAAAGCAAAATGAATAAAGAAAACCGAAATTACTTCAAGCCTTAGAGAATATTTTTCTGCAAAGGGAAGAAGAGTTTTTGATAAGAGAAATTTCACTGGGAATAGAGTTCCAAAGAGCAATTGCTCTATAAATTTGTGACCCTTGATCTGCTGAGGATACCCTTTTAGGCAGCCGAAAATTGGTGAACAGAGCTCCAAAGCAAAGTCTGGCACTTACATATTGATGCTAGATCAAAGTAGGATACAATGTTTGGAGGAAGCAAGAAATTGAAAGCTTAATGAGCTAGTTTTGGGTTCTGCTCCTTGATAACCATATCTAAGGCATCTAGACCTGTATCACTGTAAAGATCAACTGTAGGATAGAGTTGGGGAAGGCAAAAAGTTGCCTTAACTGCTCTATTCTGTGCTGTTTGAAGTTGCCAAAGGGAAGAATAGTTAGTATTGCCCCATACAGTGCAGCAATAAGAAAGACAAGGAAGGACAAATGCATAGTAAAGAGAAAGCATTTCATCAGGAGGAAGAAATTGATTGGCACAATGAAGCATAGACACTTGACGAGAAATTATAGAATGTGTATAGGAAATATGAGTTTGAAAGAAAGAAAACAATCAACGTGCACGCCAAGAAGTTTAACACAAGAGCACTGGGGAATTATATCAGTACCATAAAAAACAAAGCTTGTTGGGGAAGGTTCAGACATGTGGTATGGGGTTCGAAAATGAATAATACTACTCTTAGAGCTATTCAACAGCATCCTGTTCTGCTCACACCATTCATGCATATAGTTAAGTAGAACCCGAGCCTTATCAACCATAGAGATTTGATCATTAGCAACCACCAAAAAATTGATATTGTCTTCTAAATAAAGGATATGTGCCTAGAGGTCGGGTGATAGAGAACGATTAATAGTCCACATACGACCCATAAGTAGTCCCAAAACAGCCTTGAGGTACCCTTTTAGAAACCGAAGCTAGATCAGAATATTTCCCGTCATAACACACAAACTGAGATCTATTAGACAGGTAAGATTTAAACCATTCAAAGGCAATTCTCTGAACTAAAAGTAGATCTACTATGTTGAATGATCTACTATGTTGAAAGCTTTATAAAAATCAAGGAATAGTCCTAGAACACATGACCCTTGTCTATGTTAACACACACAAATTCTGTAACGTCAACTAGAGAACATGCAGTAGAGAGTTTAGGTCGGAAGCCATACTGGTGATCAGACAGAACAGAACCGCTTCCAATTGAAGCACCAGTAGACAGAAATGAACAAAGCCTCTTATGCACAACTTTTCCAAGTAATTTCGAGAAAAGTGGGAAAATTGATATAGGTCTATAATTTGACACTAAGCTGGGGTCACCCTTCTTAAAAAGAGGGAGTACTTTTGCAATTTTAAACGAATCAGGGCATACACCTTTTGAAATAGATAGATTAAAAATATGGGTAAGAGTCTCAACAATACAAGAAGAAACAAACTTAAACACATGGCTTGTTAGTCGAAGCACATCAGCTGTGCTACTACTACTTAAAGAAGAGATAAAATTACAGATCTCTATGCTTGAACAAGGATTTAGAAAAATACTTCTCTCAGCTGGTGAAGATTTACCTAGTATAGGAAAGGAGGGGGTCTTAACAGTTGGTAGGGTGGTAAAGTAAGAGTTGAAGGCACTAGGTACAGCTGCTTTTTCAATAGTTGAACTATCTGAATTATTGAAGGCAGTAGGCTGTTTCTTTGATTGTTTCCTACGAGATAAAGCTTCATTAACTACACTCCAAACTTTCTGTAAATTACCTTTGCA
The DNA here is from genome assembly GCF_049724085.1 of Artemia sp. Qi Xiang Cuo. NCBI lineage: Eukaryota > Metazoa > Arthropoda > Branchiopoda > Anostraca > Artemiidae > Artemia > Artemia sp. Qi Xiang Cuo. Next base: position 51,226,260 of record NC_142802.1, read on the forward strand.
TTCCTGAATTTTCAACAAAAAATAATTCTTCTTAGCTAGTCTAATTGTTGATGTTAATACATTCTTATAATGCTTATACTTTGATAAATCATCAGGATCAAGGTTTTTGCAACTTAAAAAGCTCTGACTTCTGCATTGTTGATCTTACAAGACTAGGAGACATCCAAGGCATTTTGGGTTTATATTTACTAGTGGAATTTTTTTTTTCAATTAATGTTTGCAGCCGACTCATTAATGAGGCTTAAGCCCTATTAAAATCTTCAGAATTCATTACTGAACACAAATCACTAGCACTAAGATTAGACATAAGGTTATGAACATTGCTCTGACTATAAATTCTTGAATAAGACTCACCTCTGTTATCCTCTTGGCTCAGCATTATAATTTGGGAACAGAACAATAAATTTGAAAATGGTCAGAAAGATCAGAGAAAATTATAGCAGAGGAAAATTTAATATCATTTTTAGAAGACAGAAAATTGTTGTCAATCAGAGTTGCAGAAGATCTGACTGAATCAACACGAGTAGGAAAGAAAATGCAAGGAAGAAGGCCAGAGGAAGAAGTAGATTAAAAAAAACGGTCAGACTCATTATCACACCCAATTTTCAATAAACTGTAGGTAAAGTCTCCAAGCATAAAAACATTTCTTGAAGCAAGCTTATCAACTGAGTACATTTCATCAATTAGTTCAGAAAATTTTGCAATTGGGAAAGGTGGAGGCTTATAAAATAAACAAATAGTGTCACAACTTACTGTATCACATGACAGGTCAACAATCAATGCATACACACTTCTATTATTTACAAATCATCTCAAGGTCTGTACGTCTCACAACATTAAGATTACTTCTGACAAACAGGGATATACCACCAGAGCACTTAGTTAGAGATCTAGTTGAGTGGTATGCAGTAAAACCTGGTATGTCATACGCAGACATATCATCACTTGAAGACAGCCAGGTCTCTGTGAGACCTACTACATCATAAGGGCAGTCGATACCACCAATATATTGCTGAACATAATCCCATTTGTACCTTAAACCTTGCACATTCAAAGTAAACAGATTAAAGTTTTTAACAGAAGATATTGAGGGCAGCTTTTTTTCAAAGTAATGTTGATAGAATGGTAACAACAATCAGACTGATGAAGAGATTTTAACAGAGGATCATTTTCACTATCATCACTAGAAACAAAAGGTGAATCAAAACACACTGAAATTAAAAGAGAAAGTTTAGTTAGGAGACAAAAAGAATCTTGAGTATCATCCATTTTCATTACCCAATTTTAGGAAAAGTGGTGAAACAGATAAAGCTAAATTAGTGGGGACAGGAAGAATACAGCATGGAAAATAAGTTAAAAAAACAAACTGCATGTAATAATTTTGATGACAATTGGAAAAGAACATGCCAAAAAAAAAAAAAAAAAAAAAAAAAAAAATAAATAAAAAAAAAAAAAAATAACTAAGCAGATGAAATTTTGTTGTAAAGAGAAGAGTTATGTTAAGCAGCACTAGTCATTCTGAAACAATACAGGCAAAAGATTCTTGCAAAACAGGAAGGGCATTAATGTCACCAATGGATGATATTTTGAGTACCCTACTTCCACTTTTAATAAAAATATCACCATTTACAGCCCATGCATTATTCCTGCCACAATGAGCTTTAGCTTGTGAAAGTAAGGTAAGCCTATGTTTAGTCAAAGGCTCGTTAATGACTACACCAGATCCTTTCAGGTCCTTCTTATTTTTAAGAAGCAAGAAACGTGCTCTCAGGTTGCAGAACTCAATAATAACTGGTCGATTTTTATTACCAACTCGTTTTCCAATACGTTTCACAAACACAATGTCACTGTTCAAAAGACTAATACCAGGAAACTTATCTTGGCAAAGTGACAAAAACTTAGGTTCAGGGTTGTCAAATGTAGTATCCTCAGGTAATCCAAATACAATGAATTGATTTTTTAATTCTTGCTGCTTAAGTTGATCAGTTTGAGCAGCAACATGATCAGCAAGCTTTTTTCAATGTCTGCAATTTTACCAGAAAAGTCCATTGCTTGAAGCTGTGTACTGACCATCGGTTTAATGTCTTCCTGGATGGAGCCTGACATCAGGTCATTTACTGCCAAATTAAGGTCAACTTTTTCACCTTTCATAGGCAGACCAAGGAATTGAACTTGTGACTGAATGCTCTTTGTAACAGTAGTAAGCAGGGATTTAAAGACATTTTCTTCAATGGACTTCGCCATTTTCTTCAAACTAGTAATATCTGTTTGAATCTCAGGCGTAGCAGTGGCAGAATTACTTGGGTTAGCAGGCATAGAATTAGCAGCAGCAGTTTTGAGTTTGACTTGGCAATTTATTCTAATTTATGTTTGTTTTGAGTTTCATTTATTTTTTTATAGTGATTCGGGGTAGTTTTACGCTTGGAAGATTATTTTACTTTATTTCTGCCCATTTTGGTGTAATGGCGCTCTTTACTTTTCTTTGAAAAACTTATCTTGTGGAAAAAGTTTTTTCCACCCCTTATGGGCACCCATGGAGTCAAGCATTGATGGTGATTGATGGAAAGTTTGAATGACTCAAGCAGTTAACAAGGGTGATTGACTGTCTAGACTAGTTTTGTTCAAATATCGCATCAGCCATGTGCCAAGAAAACATCAGAAGTAAGCAAAAATACAGAACACAAGTTCATCTGTTTATTAATAGAGTTATACTAAGATCATTCTGAGTTATGGAAAGTCAAAAGTAGAAACTATTATAACTGAAATAAGAAAAGTGCAGCATTTGACAGGATATCACAGGCAGTAAAGACATTGAAACCAGATTATACAGTTTCCAAACTAAAAAAGAAAACTAATGTTTTAAGAATAAATTTTAACTGCAAGTTTATAGCAAATTGAACAGAAAAAGCAGTCTGGACAGTCAGAGGATGATATCCCACAACCTTCCCTGTGGTTCTACAATGACCTTGCATTCATCAGAGATCAGATTGAAATTGCTTTTTATCAAAAGCTTGAAATTGCAGCATTAGACTACATTTCACATGCAGTAGACACTTCACTACCCAACTCTGAACTGAAACTAAAAATCTGGCTGTGTGTTAAAAGTAAAGTTGAAATTAGCTTTGGTCAAGATTGAAGAATTGATTGAAGCACACATCAATTTATTGACATAATTTTTTGATCAAAGTGATTGACCATCTTGGACCTCTTTTAGAACCTATTTAAGCTTCTTTTTTATTTCTTTTACTTATTTTGTTTGTTTTAACTTTTGTTTCAAACTCAGCCATAAAATGCTGAAATTAAAAGATTAATAAATTGTGAAGTGTTCCCTTAGTCCTACTAGCCAAAAAAAGAGCAAAATTTGACATTAAGGGTTCAAAATTGAATTTTCAATTGTAGCCATTTAGTATATTTGGCAAGGACATTAAAAAGTGCATCTAGGAGTATTACTAGTTTTAGCTAGCAAATTAATCAAAACATCTCTAGAGTTACTGTTTTATATGGCCTTTTTTGGGGGGCGAAGGGGGAGGGAAGGAGGACTGGAACACAATTCCAAATGCAAGTAATTAATAGAGTTGGAAAGAGTATTGAATAGGGAATTAATTGGCATACTTTCTCTGTTCCTATTTGAATTATGTCCTATAATATATGATTAGGTAAATCTACTCCTTAGGATGACCCAACTGATTGTGACTGCTTCAGGACTTTGGTTGTTGTGGATTGAGGAATTTTGTATGAACACAAAATCAGCAACAATAACTTAGTACCCGACTCCAATAGTTTACTGAGTGTCCAAATTTAAAGATAGACTACTTAAGTGTCTCTGCTCCTGGATCTTTAGAGTCCAGAAAATTCCATTGGTTTTTCATCACTTGGGGACAACGTTAACTTAAATGTAATCTTGGAATATTAATGTTTGATACTGCATCTTTCGGTTTATCTCAAAACTGAAAACAGATTTATTGATTACATGATTTTACAGCAAACATTCTGGTAATAATCTAGTTTACACCCTTCTCTGAACAAAGCTTTATACTAAAAAATTTCTTATTTCATCACTTTACAATTTTTTTTTATTTTTGTATTATTGATTTTAAGTTGGTTTTGGTTTAAGTGCATCCCATTCCCATAGTGACTGGATATTATTCTAGGCTATGCACAAAAGATGTTCTTTTTTTTTAAATTGACATGATGAATCAAGTCTTGATTCAGTAGGTGGGACTGGGATGCAGATTTTGCTGGAAGTTACTCTGAAAATAAAATCAATAGAAATTTATTTGAATGGAATGAAGCAAGCAGTTTTTGATATAATGTTTTGTAAAAAAAAAATAAGATAAACTAAAATAGTACAAACATTTTGGAATTACCAGTTTCCACAGATGCTATGTAATAAAAGTCTTAGAAAAAATTAATTATATCTTTCCTTAATTCCTAACAATCTTGAATAATTACATACTAACTGGGCTAGTAAATTGAAAATGAAGCTAATTTTACGTGGGTTTTCATCCAAGCTCTCTTAATGAGATGTAAGGTCACAAAGATTAGCAGTTTAAGGTGTAGAATGTAATTATATTTGAAAGAAGAAGAAACAAAATCCAGGCCCATTATATTATGTGGGAAATCCTTATCTAGTATTTGGGATTCAACAAGTAAGATTACATGTGGACCTTACATCCAAAGGAAGGCAGATTGAAATATCAGCATTTGTGGGTGGGAAGAAAACCTGATATAAAATTTGCTGTTATACTTATTTCTAAGAATTATAATGTCATAAAATATAAGTACATTTAACTATTTTAAATCTTTCAGTAAGTATTTATTTGTTTTCACCAAAAAACAGTAAGCACACAGTAGTTATATTAAAAGAAAAAAAAAATCAAAATAATCTTACACCAAAATTAAAAAATAGAGACAGCTTTTTGTTTAAAAAATAATGGTATGTACTCATTTTGTATTAAAAATCATCAATTAGCATGCTGATGATTTATATTGCTACAAAAAGCTATCATGAACAATGGGTTACTCACTGAATGTAGGGCCACTGCCCCTTGGACTACAGGGGTCATGTATACCCTGGAAGTACACCTGTTAGACTTTTCATTCTTACTCAATGGAGTTCCTATGTCAAAATTTCTATCCAATGCCATTGTAAACACAAATGATATTGGATCCTTGTAGTTGTCCATGTTATTGAGGCAGATTTACAATTGCAGCTAAAACTGTTTGCAATCAATAAAGTTTAAAAATTAAATGTCCCAGTGGCTCAAAGTCTTCCTTATAGAAAAGTTTGCTGATTTTGTTGGTTTGAATTGTTTTGTGTATTTTTTTTACTTTTTTTCATCAGCCATTGGTTCACAGCACCAAATAAAACATATTTGAAAAAAGGAGCAAAAAGTCAGCAAACTTTTGTATATAGCTCAGGAGTTTTGATCCAAAACCATTTCAAATGATATTTTTTCCGCCTGATTCCTGCTGTCCCTACAGACTGGTTATGGGGAGGGGAATGCATAGATTGCAGTTGGCTCTTTACTAAGGCAGCGCTAGTGCATTGCCTCTGATAAAGTCTATCTCTGAGACTACTCTGAAGATCCTAGACTCTAAAAGTTATGACAGAACCTTTGCAGTGGCACGTGGTCTCCTTTGCAGTGGTCCCTGATCAGATTGGCCTGTGGGAAATGTTAAAAAAAAAAAAAAATCTGTTTTGAAACCTACTCCTTCAGGTACAGCCTTCTTCTCCAAGATTTAAAAATGTATGCATTTTTCCTTTTCTTTATGTTTATCGTGTTTCATAATTTAAAACATCCTTTTGTTTAATTTGACTTTATAGCTATTTTTCAGCTACTCTAGATAGTTGTATATTTCACATAGGTGCACACACATTCAGTCTATCAAGACTTGATTTTCATTTAGCTTTAGTTCCTGCCCTTCACTGTTGTTGTGGAATTTCAGCTTACCATCAACAATAACTCCATTGTTGCTTTAATAACTAATGCTCTTGCAAACTTGTTTCTGTTGTTGGAATTTGATAAGGATAATATTAATTTTTGTGCAGTAACACATCTGATTTTTGTAGGTACTCAAGCAGGAGACCAGACCCACGAGATATATATAGAGGAAGAGACAGGCATAGTCCAGCTTACAGCCAAGATTATCACCCGTCAAAGAGACAAAGAGGAGACTGGTAAGAATGAATTGCATTCGAAATTGTGCAACTTCTTCTTCTTCTAAAAAAGACAGCACTTGTAGTCTAAAACAGTCTTTTTTTGGACTACTATATTAGAAATGCCTTAAGTTATACGTTAGTCAAAGAATCATAAAAAATAATAAAATAAAATTTCTTTTGTGGTAACATTTTGCTTATTGGAGTGTTATTAACTAAACAAAATGCTGGTGTAATCATGCCAGTAGGAGTAACTGCAATATTATAAAGAGCTTTTTTTAATCAATAAAAGAAATTCCCTAACGTTTTGAAAAGGAAAAAAACGTTTTGAAAAGGAAAAGGAAAAATAATAATAAAAAAAAAAAAAGTTTTGAAAAGGTGGGGCCAATTACCCTTCAAGGCTAATTGACAGCAGTAGAGGTCTTTAAATTGCCCATTTGACTTCTGAATATTTATTGTTGTTTGGGGTTTGACGCGTTCGACCAATCGGTCATATGCGTTCGATATTTATTGCTATTAAAAAAAATGATTGATTGCTGTTTTTTTGGTAATTTTCCCCAAAATATCAGTGTTTCCATGTTATCCACAAAGGTGTCCAAAAAGGTTTTGTTCTCGGTAAAATAGAAGCAACATTTTCACTGTATGATTAGGGGCTTAAGGGATGGAAAAGTCTTATAGTTTCAGTTAAGTCCTACCCATTTTGAGTTTAGGGTTGCTCTTTGCTTGTATTTGAAAACAAAAATGCTTCTCTTTCTTGCAAATGCTGATAAATTGAAAATCTGCTCCACTTTCTTCCATTTTGCTAAATAACTACTGAGATATCCAATTTGGACAAGCAGTTCAAAGTTCATCAATAGTCTTCATATAGCAGATCCTACTATAGATGTTGCTAAACTTAAAGAGAAACACAGCTGAAAGATTTCAAAACATGATTGGACCCAACTTTTTCTACACTAGTTACATTGTAGTTTATAGTGCACTTTTGCTTTTGTTTTTTGCAGTGCTTTATTATTTTCTTTTTAGATAAGATAAGATAAGATTTATTGCTGAAAAATGGCTATCACAAGCCCAAAAGGGTCGAATTCGCACTTTAGCGTCAAATGCAGCGAAAAAAGAACAACAAAAACAAACAATCAAACAACAACAGAAAATTATGAAAGGGTCAATGTCAAATACGTAAAAACGTTAAAAACAAAAACAATGTACAAAGTAAATTCATAAAATTAGAAGGCAAATGTTGTCAGCAAAAATATAACAACATCAAACGTCAGCAAAAAAAAAAGAAAAAATAAGTTAGTTGGTGACTAACAAAAAAAAATATAAAACCCACAAAATTTCAAAATGGGCATTAAATTAATAGCTATGAGGTAAGGAGCGAGTGAGGGGGGGGGGGGGCAGCGGAGATTCAGGGATTGAAAATGTCAACTATATATGGAATAAAGGTTCTTCTACATCTTTCCGTGCAAACTTGTATTGGGGCGAGAAGGGGGATTTTTGTTGACACAGAACGCGGGAGGCGGGGTCGAAGGGGTGAATATTGACGGGGGAAAAGGGGAGTTGTTCGAGGGTTATGAAGGGCATTGTTAGCAAAACGCAAGGTATTTTTTGCTTTCCTTTCCTTAAGGGTGACAAGATTAGCTCTCCTAAGAAGGGAAATATAAGGTACTTTACCCTCATTGAAGATAATTCTTAGGCACCTTTTTTGTACTGCCTCTATTCTGTCCGACAATTCAATGGAAATGCCAGGATGCCAGGGTGATCATGGGTTTCCAATGAATAATAATAATGATAACAAAAATACTTTACTTTAAATAAGTCAAGTGAGAAAGATTGTGCCTGCAAATGTTTTTTTCTTATGGAAGCAATTTGATATAATAGAAAAGTAACACTATTGAAACCTACTAATTATATAACCTGTTTTTAGTCATTAAACTATCAAGGTCTTACTTTTCGGGTGATAAAGACATAATTTCTGCTAATAGGAGGGTAAGGTATTAATACTCTCGGGTTTTTGTCTTTTGCCAAACTCATCCCTTCTCATGTTGATGAATTAAGAAGCTGGTGAGGATATCACTAAAGTTCACAAAATTTTGTGAATGATTACCTAAATGTATCACAACTCGTTTTTTATGTTTTTGAGTTCGTGTCTGAGGCCAAAAAATGGGACTCATCACTTTTTTTCACAACTTATTGTGCGCTTTATGTCTGCTTGTTTAAGGTTTTATTTATTTTTTTGGAAATTTCTTTTAAATGAACCAGTCAATGCAGTAGTGTTGATGTAGTAAAAAGCAATGCACTTTATTTCCTGGTCTTTCGATAATGAATGGATAGTTGTAGAAACCAAAGGGGGGGGGGCTGTGCTCTTGATTACAAATCATAGCCTCCAGTTTCCTCTTTCAGAGCCAGAAGGAATCTTTTGGTGACCTGTCGCTCTTTCAGTACACCATGTACCCTCCCCGTAATTCTACATGGTATTGGATTAAGATTTATGACACCCATTTTGATTGGATGGTCAAAAAGTGTCTCGAGAAGCAACCCCAGGGTATGCACAAATCAAATAAAGAAAAATATTCCCCCTCCTCCTTTTTCTAGGTTTTTGAATTATGGTATTCAAGAGTGTCTGGCTTGCTGGTAACAAATTCGAGCCTCAGTGGGTAATGTAAGTGTTCAAAATCAAGACAGGGCAATCACAGTAATGGAGGGACCCAAACTGTATAATAGGAGCGCCCTAAATAGGGTCCTTGGGCCCATGTTCCTGCCAGCTGAGGATAATTATATTTACATGGAAAATAAAAAAAAAGCTAGCTGAATTTATAATTATAAAAAGACAAGTTTTTCTTTTCAGATGCAGATAAGGAGCAATGTTAAAACGAAATGGGCAGAAATTACTCTGGGTATAAGGGGAGAGGGCTAATTACCATTTAAGGTGAATCGATGACAGTAAGAGTCAGTACCCCTCCCCCTTTCCTGTTTTTTTAATTTCACCAGCGTTGATATTTACGGCTTGTAGACTTGCTGTCTAAGGTTTCTTGGCTTGGTGGTTACAAATTAAGGCTATTTGGGCTAAGTACAAAATTTAAACAGCTAAGATGTTTTACGAATAGTTGACATGTCAGACTTAGTCGAGATCATAGTCATGCAATGAGTTTCAATATGCCTGATAGGAGCCCTTAAGTTGGGTTCTTGTGCCTTTGATCCCTCTAACATTCTTCTTCTTTGCACGCCCTTCTTTGCTTGGGACGTAAAAATTTATGTTGGATTTTGTACAACTATCTATGATGGCTTGAGACATAATTTTTTTTCTATATATATATATATATATATATATATATATATATATATATATATATATATATATATATATATATATATATCAAGATAATATTCTCAGTTCAAAGCTCTTGTTCATTGAATGTCACCTATGCTTGAAGAAAGGGTATCTCTTTTGTGCAGTCTGCTCAGCAAATTCTTTAATTGACTTTTTGTTGTTGTTGCCAAGAAATTACCCCCACCTCCCTCCTCCTGAGATTCTGCATCTTTGAAATAAACTCCTACGCAAATGCCTGTTTCCTGCATTTCTAGTTCCATTTTTTTACTTATTCACCTATTAAACTTCTTTTAATGTATTTACATTCACTTTTAAGGGACGATCGTCGCCATGATTATGGATCTTCAGGTTTTAGCTCGTATGGTCAGGAATCGTATTCGTCTTCCTTCCAAAGTTCTACGTCTAGATCGTAAGTTTTGAAATTCCTTGTTTTGAACATGTATATACTATAATCTATCAAACAGTTCGTTGTAACGAACAGTAGGTAAGGAGCGACCCGGCTTAATAGTAACCAAAACTCTAAAAAACGGGATTTTTATACAAATAGATACATCAAAAGAATCAGATTTTAATTCTGATTTCAAATATATAAGTTTCATCAAGTTTAGTCCTACCGATCAAAAGTTATGCCTGAGAAAATTTGGCTGATTTTCGAAAAAAGGGGGAAAGGCCCCTAAAAGTTCTAAAACCTTAATGAAAACCACACCATCAGATTCAGCGTATCAGAGAACCCTACTGTAGAGGTTTCAAGCTCCTATCTGCAAGAATGTGGAATTTTGTATTTTTTGCAAGAAGAAAGACCACGGATGCGTGTTTATTTGTTTGTTTTTTTTTTGTGTTTTTTTTTTCCCAGGGGTGGTCATAGAATATCGTGAGAGGGCTCATTGGAACTGAAACTAAAAGTTATAGTTCCCTTTTTAAGTAACCCAAAAAAATGGAGTGCAACTAGGCCCCCTCCCACGCTCTTTTTTTCCCAAAGTCACCCAATCAAAATTTTGAGATAGCCATTTTGTTCAGCATGGTCGAAAATATGGTAACTATGTCTTTTAGGATGACTTAATCCCCCAAAGGCCCCGGGGGGAGGGCTGAAAGTTATAAACTTTACCCAATTAACATCTAGTATTGGTTATTGGGAAGTATACAGACATTTTCAGGGGAGATTTTTTCTGGTGGTGGGTCGGGGGTTGTGTGAGAGGATTTTTCCATGGGGTAAGGGACATTGCTTTGAATGGGGCGCCGGATTTCTCAGCATTATTAAAAAAAAAAAATCAGAAATTAAATTTAAAAAAACAAGTTTTTCAACTGAAAGTAAGGAACAGCATCCAAACTTAAAACGAACAGAAGATATTAAGTATATGATTGGGTTCGCCCCCTAGTCAATACCTCGCTCTTTAAGCCAAAGATTGTTTAATAATTTTATAAGAGCTATTTATTCTAATTAACGGCCTTTGTGATTAAGGGGTTATTTTTAAAGAATTTTTGGAACAAAATTCGGACTTTAGCGTAAAGAGCGAGGTATTGACTAGGGGGCGAACCCCCTAATATACGTAGTAAAAATAATTGAATATAGAGGGTTCCTTACGTAAGTTAATTAGTAAGTTACGTATATTTATTACTAATAAAAACGTTCGTAAATAAGTTTAAACAACTTTCGAGAATACCATTTAACCTAATAAAAGTAAAATTAATATGTAAATTTTGTTTTAATTATTCATGTATGGTGAGCCAAAATCAAAACCTGCATTACTTCAAAAACGTTCAAAAATTAAATAAAAAAAACAAGTTTTTTTGACTGAAAGTAAGGAGCGACGTTAAAACTTAAAACGAACAGAAATTATTCCGATATGAAAGGGGCTGTCCCCTCCTCAACGCCTCTCTCTTTACGCTAAAGTAAAGACTCTATTTATTTTAAACAATAAAAAACTTTAGCGTAAAGAGCGGGGCGTTGAGGAGGGGACAGCCCCTTTCATATAAGGAATAATTTCTGTTCGTTTTAAGTTTTAACGTCGCTCCTTACTTTCCGTTAAAAAAACTTGTTTTTTTTTTAATTTAATAAACACAAAGGCAACCCAGGCCTTTACAAAAATGTATCATAAATATTAACTGTGACCCATAAAACTTTCAGACATAAAAACAGTAGCCTACTTAAAACAAGAAGTAAATGCAAGGATCAATATGTACATCACCTATTAATCAAAAACACTATTAGAAATTATGTCCCCCATTGCCTTAGCGATATTTAGAGAAGAAATGTGGAAGCTAAATCGTATTATTTTTATCTTTCTTAAATGTGTTCATTTCAAATAATTGCATTTTCAAGTCCTGCAAACGAATGCAAAATATTCCTTTAATAAGTTTGGGCCTTGTCCCAAAAATGACTGAACGTCTCCTTTATTCTTTCCTCTTTATTATATCTCAATTATTATTCTTTGTTAGTCATTTCATTTATGTGTTTTCCATTTTGTTGTACAATGTCGATCAGCTTATAAGTAATTAAATTTCTGCATATAGTACCTCGGTTTTCAAAATTCCTATAGTAATAAACAAATAACTTTAATATCCTTTCCTCTATAATTAGAGTTCACATTGTTAACTTTTGTTATTCTTAAATGTTATTAGTTACTGATTTCTCGGTGTTTATTGTAAACCTCTTTTCTTTGGAATATATCAGAACCGGATTGGAAAATATATGAAGACTATCCTTAAAAATTTGAAACCATTGCTGCGCCACCAGCAAAAAGGAAAGTGAATCAGAGTGCACGTTAGCCTAGACTTGGTAAAGAGCTATATGTCTCCCATGAAATATCTTTTGTTTCTGGCCCTACCATAAAAGAAAGGATGGTTTCTACTGAAGAAAAGCCTCATTTGATAGCAAGTTAGAAGTTAGAAGTTAGAAGTCTTATTTTGTTATTATGATTTTTTATGTGTCTAGAAGGGATTACCCCCGCACAAGCTTGCTTCTGGGGGTATTTTGTTTGTTTGTTTTTTATGTATATTGTAAAATAAATCCCAGTTATAAATTGAAATAAATTGAGAAGTTTTTGTGCCTTTTTCAAAGGACAATTTCAATCAGAGGATAACTAACCGGTTCATCGTGCAATGTACCTCATGATCCTATGACCCAATGGCATGATATCAAAAGTTTAGTACTGCTCACAATGACCGAAAAAGTATGCCTTTGGGAGCTCAGGGCCCATAACGCGTCTGGACCAGGTAAAAAAATCATGAAAATAACCCATTTAAGACAGAGACTTCATATATGTATTTTTGTAATCCATACAATGGTAATTGCCTCCCCTTCCTCCCAAAAAAAACACAAATGTCATAGTCAACTCCTCCAAAGATGCTTAAAATTAGAACAAAGTTGCAGTTCTTGTCGAGATGGATGTTTTGTCTTTTAATGTATTTTGTTTGACCAACGCATTGCCCAAATGCTATTGATGCATGGTGCAGGCCACCACTAACGCTCCATGACAAAGCCTACCCTTTCTCCCCCTTTTTACTGCTGTTTTTCCTTTTTTTTCTGGGCTAAAACTTCTGGCCTCAAGGAAACCATTTCATGATTTAACCCCCTCCTACAGACAATATCTTCTCATAGCCATTTGTTTCCTTGTACGTTAAATGTCATTTTCCTTGCGGACACTGTGTAGTCTCTAAGATTTTTTCTTTCCCTTTAGAACTGCTAATGATGACACTCCAACACAACCTCCAATGATGTCTTTTAAGGCTTTTTTGGCTGCTCAAGACGACAGTATTTCTGATGAAGAAGCAATTACCAAGTATGCTGACTATAAGTTGGAATTCAGAAGGCAGCAGATAAATGAATTCTTTGTCGCTCACAAAGACGAAGAATGGTAAAATATTTTTATTTTAATGGCTAATTTAGCTAGTATTTATTTTATTTTAGCTTTTTTAGACTCTCATAATCTTTCCCATTTTATCTGTCCAAGCTTTTTTAATATAGTTTTTTTCTCTTACTGAGTGGGTTAAACAGGAATTGGGGAAAAAACTAACTGAATTACTGAGATATTTTTTCTCCCGTAGCTGTTGATATGTTGTGTGGCCAGAAGTAGCTTTTGGCAAGAAAGGGAAGAAAGATATATTTCTCTAGTGGAAAACTCGAGTAAAGAAATGAACAAACCACTGCTTTATAAAATCATAAAAAAAGCAGAAATTAACATATTATTACCCTAGTGCTATAACAAGGTCGCTGTCTACATGCAGTTTCTGTTGTTTAAAAGCATTTAAGACGAAATTTTTAGCTCAACTTGTTTGTCTTTTTAAATTAAAATAAGTACAAATATTGTAATTTAGTTCGTGGCTAGTATGTAAAAAGTTCTCTAGTTCTATCACAAAAAAGGGGAGACCTCCCCCAGAAGTATGTATTTTAGGAAAGGGATTCATGTTCTAGGCGAGCCGAACACAACTTAAAGGAGGCCAAATAAGATACACCGTTTTTTTTTTTTTTTTTTGCTAGAATTCAAGTTGAGGGGCTTCTTGGAAAGTTGTTAAGTTAGTTAAATTGAACCTTCAGGAATTAACCCAGGACCTAAAATATACCCAGGGAAGGTGTTTTCAAGCTACTATCTCAACCTTTTCCTTATTTCTAGGGCTTAGACGATTGTGTTCTATACCTATCTAAATTTGGAAATTAAACATTTTTCCTTAATTTTGGGCTTTTGGTCTCTTTTTCATTCAGACTAGTTTTTGAAATGCAATTCCAGTTGTTATTAGCAGGATTTAAGCCATATCAAAGTTCTGTAAATTTAAGTAATAAATTTACAAATCTTTAAAACCGTTTAAATCAACACCAAGTAAATGTATGAGGTTCAATTAAATTTTGCTGTGCCTCATTTGAGAGTAGATCTATGTCTCATGGTTTCACTTTTACAACACAAAGAACACAAAGGTCAGTGCCCTTTACAGGAGGAAGATATGGAGGTAAGGACTCCAAAACCTTCTTGGGGAATCACTGAGGCTTTGGATCCACTCCAGAGAGTTTCACTCACTTAACTCAACTGCTTTCCAGGATAAACAAAAGTCCCTAATCTAGAATTTTACATTTTTTTTCTTATTGTTTTTCGTTAGAATTGCTTAATACGGGGAACTCTAGGATTTGGTCCTAAGTCCTGAAATTCAGGACTTAATTCCCACTTAATTTTAATTAGCATTAGTGTTCTAATTTTCGGGACTTTCAAGGTTACTTTATAATTTTTGTATAACTCCAAAAAAAGCCGAGTTGCAAAAAAAGGAAAGTAACACTTGAAACAAGAAAATCAACCATAACAAGAAGAAGAAAATAAAATGCATCAAACAAGTAAGGGCACTCTGGGCTAATTACCCACAGTGCCCTTACTTGCACATACTTATATCCACCGTGAGGTAGTTTGCCAGCAAGCCGCGTTATTGCAAATATGGGGAAAAAATTGCTACATGAACCTCTAAAAGCTTCGCACTTTGTACTATCCTCCTAAACTGCTTTGTATTTTCCAAACTGTATACATTTATCAGCCCAGGTGCATTAGTAGATTCTGACTTGGATATACCTTTACTTTTTAATTTCTCTCATTCAAATCCCAGTATTTAAACCATTATTTTCCCTATAATGTTGTTATCTCAAGTACAAAAAGTGAAAACTTCTTTTTGATGTAACATTTATTTCTTCTGTGAACTGCCAAACCATTTGCAAACAATGAAAAAATAAAATAAAATTGCATCATCATGTGGTTATTAGTCCCAAAGTCTTTACCAATTGTTCAATCTTTCCAAACTGGTACTTTTAACATTATCCCCGCGTTAAACAGAGGCTATTGCAATTTTAGCCTTTTTTTAATTTATATCCCCAAAATGTTTACCCCTCTGAAATAAATTCCTGTATACTACCTAATCTAGAAATTCTATTCTCTTCAGAATGCTGATTAAAAAATTAGCATTTTACATATTTTTGCAGTTCCTGTTTGAAGAGTACATCTTCACCTGAGGGGGAGTGGGGGTGACAAGAACGTTTGGTATCATTAAATCACAAGTTTGGTGATATACACGCTTACAGGTGCTTATATTATATTTACAAGGAAAGGAGGCCTCTGGAATCTAACTTAAGATAACATAAGGCAATGTTAAATAAGACAGTTCAGGCCGGCTAATTATTCGTTAACGGTCATCCAATATATCCCACTTTAAGAGATAAGAATCTCCTAATAATGTGTACAAAATAGACGAAGATTTTATGTTGTGTTAACTAGAAGTGAATAAAAGTTGATACTGTTTTAATTAAAAGTATAGTGCTTTATGGAGTTAATTTTGTATTTTCGATTGTGGTCATCCTATAAGGCTAATAGTTGGAGGGAAGGGGATTTAATAAGATTGTAAAAAAAAAACTTAACAAGAAAGGAATCAAGTTAAAAAGAAAGTAACCGAGACCGTCTAATGTTGCTTGGTAAAATCAAAATTATGTATAAAACTTACGTAAAAATAGTGTTCGTATTTTTATCCCTTATTTACTTTTACATTAGGCTAACGATAAAATTTCCTAATTTTTTTTTAGGTGGCCTGTGTTCTCAATACTAACCAATCTCTAACTGTATCATAATCCATAGAAACAAAACTATAAGTAGGTCTCCTTTTTTTTGGATAGTTCAAGCTTGAATCCAAATAAAACTAGACCAATAGTGGAAAATCCATGTTTAAACAAATTGAAATTTTGCTTGTGGGGGATTTTCTGGTCCTACTTGGAAGTGCTGCATTGTCAGTGGTATTAATACCTTTGGTTTTGAGTAAATCTGTTTTAAACTGCTAAAATATTCTCTCTTATTAAGTTCCCGTATATTTTGGTCTTACTGGCGGACATTTTGGCCCCTTTTGAAATAGCCACTAAAAGATCTGATTCCCCTATTGAATGGACTCCTTTCAATCCACAATTTTAGATACGTCTTCAGACATGGCCATGTCCAGACTGTAAAGTATATTTGGAAACCCCCTCCCCACTCAGGTGTGTAATTTGAAATACATATCAGATACGGCCAAAACAGCTAAAAAAAAAGAGGCAAATTATGGGAACATAGTTAGTAATAATGGGGAAATCATGAAACTTTAAGGGCCTGAGATGCATTACTCATTTGCTTATATGCCCCTCCCCTCCCCCCCCCCCAAGAGACATTCTTGGATATGGTCATGGCAAATAGGTCTAGATTGTCCGCCCAAAATCAAAACACATTGTATTTGTAGAGGCTAGTAAGTGTTTTTATTAACTTGACTATTGACTTCACAATTCTTAGAAACCTCTGAATGTCTTCTATTTCTCCAAGGTGTATCAAGAAACTAGTAACTAGTTTATAGAAACTAGTAACTTAAAAATGTGTCTTTTCTATCGAATGTGTTTGGTTTTGGACGATCAGGCTTTTTTTATGATATTTTTCATTATTTAATTTAATTTGATTCTTGCAGGAAATAAAACCTGTCTGGTTTTACTAATTACATTCTTTCCCACTAGGAATACCTTTTGCTTGTGAATCATATCTTGCTGGTGATTTAAGTGAGACAAATTAAAATTGTGAAACACAAAGTTTTTTTTGTTTGTGTGATTAATTAATTCTAAATGATATCAGAGATCCCTTGCGCGCAATGCAGGGATTCTCGTGCTTCTGCTCTACTAAATTTGTGAAGCCTGATTTCATCAAGGTAAAGTTATGGATTCTAGGAATTTTCTTTTTTCTATTTAATTGGAATTGTCTCACCTCCCTTTCAAATTTTGTTTTTCATTTCTCAAAAATCATAGCTTGGCTACATATCTGCTGCTTCTAAGGGTATACTGGTAAACATAGAAAATGACGCGGGTATCTAAAATACCATAAAAATATATTTTGGATTCTGTGTGTTATAGCTGTAACTAGGATTGAGAAGATGGCTGCATTTATATTATATTCCTAATTGGAATTGTTTATTAAGAGGGTTTTAATATTTTCTTGAATTGGCATTAAAGGGACTGAGTTGTGTGAAAATATGTATTTGTTTATCTAAAGCGTGGGAAAAGGATAAATGAAAATAAAATGCAACAATGAGGAAAATATTTGTTTCTACCAATTTAGGGGAGTTTAGCCCTTCCACCTCATTGCAGTGTCTGAAAGCTTGTGTTATCGCTACTACATTTAAAAACCCATAATTTCAAAAGTTAATCGTAAAAGCAGCATGTTTCATATGTGATTACGTGGCGGGGTAGTCTTGAAATATATATTTAAGATTGTTTGGATTTCCGTTGTGTGTTGGTGTTGTTTTGGTATTTCTTTTGATTTTTGCCAGACTCTTAGGAACACACTGGTTAGACCTTTAGAGGGGCTACGCTTATGTGGGTTTTAATGTTTTATGGGAAGGGGTCTGACGCCTCAAAAAGTGATTTTTTAGGCGAGAAATTAAAAAAAAGAAGCCTAAAATGCAGTAGTTTCGAGATCTTGTTTTATAGAGTATTAATAACGTAGAAATTGTAACTGAGGAATTCTTGTCGCTTTCTGGACAATTTGCTAAAGGAATTTTCAACTTTGAAAATAGGAACCTAGAGTAAATAAGAACCCTGAGTCTTAAAAATATATTGTAAACTGTATTGAGAACCAATATTAAACTGCTGCGTAAAAACAACGTAAAAAGCTGCCTTATGTTTTAATTACAGTCATTTTGACAAAACCAGACACTTGCAGTATAATATATATATATATATATATATATATATATATATATATATATATATATATATATATATATATATATATACATATATATATGGACAAATTCATTTTAACCTATTATCAATACGAAAAATTTATGGAGCCTTAATAACGTATGAATGTTAACTGAGAAATTCTTGCCACTGTCTAAGAAATTTGAGTAATTCCCTATTAACCATCTTGTCTATAACAATGTGCTTCATGTATTTTTAGTTCTAAACTCTTTAGTCACTACTAATAATTTTAAAATACAAAAATAAACCGACGGCTAGTTTTTTAGTCCAGTGGCGTCAAGTCACGAAAATTTAGTGGGCGGGGGCAAAATGTAAATTTCATATCTAGAGGAGTAAACTTGTTTTTAGAAAATTCAATGAAAATACCAAAAAGGGTATTTTCCCATGAAAATACCTTAAATTGACGCCACCGTGTCAGTTGGATTTATTGAGCTCAACTGAAGAGCGTGATTGGGTGTCTCTATGATCCTTATTTAAAAATTACGAATATTTACTCTCGGTGCTTCAAGTGTGATATTTACATCACAACTTACAGGAGTCGCTATAATGAAAAACCAAAGTAACCATTTTTTTTTTCTGAACTGCTCAGTAGAAATTGAGCTTAAAATTCCGTAAACGGGGCAAAAACAAAATGAGGGTAGGGGTTCAGTAATGCAATCTTAGTTTTCAGATTGCAGTGTTCTTTTTTTTGTTTTTTTTTTTTTGCTTTCCATTTATAATATTGAAGTGATGGATTATGTACGTATATTTATCTATATATTTTATTTATTTATTTAGGTTTAAAATACGTTACCATCCCGAAGAAAGTGTCAAGAGAAAAGAGGAACAATTGGCAAATTTAAATGTAGGTTTTTTTTTTTTTTTTTTTTTTCAATAAACAAAATGTACTCTTCACAATCAGTAGTATTTGCTGTCATGCCCAAGTATTACAGTGCAGATCTAATTACAGAACTAATCCAGCTGTTTCCAATTACTTGCAGATAGAGTTTACTATTGGGAAACATACGGATATTTTTTGAGAGTTCTAGTCCTTCCTTTATAAGTCGAAAGTGATTGGAGACCAACCAGCCCCTGTTCTAAAACCGTTTTTAATATCTGGTCCTTGTTACCCCTTAGGACATATGATCGACATTCTGAGGAACCTCGTTTTGGGGTTTAATGTTACTGTTTACTTTCATAATAACAGCATAGACCAGAAATATTCCCAAAAATCAAGATGAATTAAATATCAATTTCAAATTTGACGCATTTTTTAAAGTTTTTTTTTGTACCTCCTTCCCTCTGAAAAAATAAATCCCCAAACAAAGGTCCTGGATACGGCCCTGTGGATTATATATTAATTTCGATCTCCACCCTCCCCTCGTCTCTCCTCAGAACTAATTCTGTGTTTATCTGAAGGTTCAATGAGAGTCGGGATGTTTTGGCATTAAAATACACCCTTTGAGGTATTTCCCTCCCTCCAAATATTTTCCTATAAGAGCTTTAAACCTCTACAATGGTGTTCTCTGATTGTTTTGTAGTTAGGGATGATGATGTGTGTTGTGAAATTTTGCTAATTGGTTTTCTAACTTATTGTCACGGTTCAACGTGGCAACGCTGATGAAAATATGGAAATACCCTAAAATTTCATAATTTTCAAACAACCAAAAGAAGAATTCTAAAAAAAAAAAAAAAATCAGGAGTGAATACACCTAAGTACAGGGGGTTAAAATATTTTTATTTTGATGACCTTGGCAAAAGAGTTATTGTGTATGAAGCAAAGAACTGGAACCGATTGAGTATTTTTGTATTTTTGAGTATCACTGATTCTAATTTGTAAAAGCAGTTGGTTGATTTCTTAGATCGTGTTACACAGCTTTACACTTAATTGAAGCCACACAGTAGTTAATTTTATTGAAATTTGATGTATTATAGGATCCAAATATTTGTTAGACATTTTTGTCTGAATATCGTTACCTTTTTGGTTTAGAATTGTAAATGTTTAGTTTGTATCCAAGCTTTCAAAAATACTTGCATTATTTTTCTATTTAACTTTTTATATTTATTTTATCCGAGGGTCTTCAACATTTTCTGTATTTTAGAAACGTGTGGAAGCATTTAAGGACTTTTTCGAAAAAGGCCGAATATCTGGATTCACATTGGATGCTGATCAGTCGGAGAAAATCGTTAAGTTTCTGGATGCATTTGTTATTAAACTTGAAGGTATTTTCTTGTTTTTCTGCCTTTAATTAATTTTGTTAGGGCCATTTTTACGTCAAGGTTAGCTAATTCTGATCATTATTCCAAAGTGTATGCCATGATGGGTCGTTGTTTGTTGTTGTTGATTGGTGCGTCTAGGCCGCTGTGCTGCCCGCTGCCCATATGGCATATGGTATATATCTTAGAAAATAGATTTTAAAATTATATCTACATAATATAAAAAAAATGATTTAAAAAACGGCTTTCTTGAAAGCGACAAGCACATGTCTTCTATTCGAAAGTTATAGAAAGACCACCACTGCCTTCCAATAGCGCAAAAAAAAGTTAAAAATAGACTATGACAAGCACTAATAATGTAGGCACCATGAAATTAGCATCAGAATGTAGGATGAATAAAAATTACTATGAAGAAACAAAAACGTCAAATTGAGATATTTTTTTCAAATTTATCATTTGGTCAAATTTCTAAGTAGTTTTAAGTCAGCTGAACCCCAAATGTACCTTAAGAAAGGGTGCTGAATTACATAATGTATGCCTACTTAATTATAACCATTGTCTTTCAAATTTGCTACAATGCATTAAAATCTGGCGCACATCATCATATACACCGTAAACAACACACAGGAGGGACCGAACTCAACTCCATCTAAAAATTATCTGTTCTCAGCCTGAAATTTGTCACTGCTATTCTGTACGTTATATGTTTTGGGTAAGGTTTAAGAGTCTATAAATTCAAAACAGGTTTTGGGAACAACTTCCGATATTTTAGCATTTCAAGGTCCTTGGTCAATCTCTCAGCATTTAAAACATTTTATGGCCCGGGGTATGACAAGTACATAAATAATATAGCATTTCAAGGTCCTTGGTCAATCTCTCAGCATATAAAACATTTTATGGCCCGGGGTATGACAAGTACATAAATAATATAGCATTTCAAGGTCCTTGGTTAATCTCTCAGCATATAAAACATTTTATGGCCCGGGGTATGACAAGTACATAAATAATATAGCATTTCAAGGTCCTTGGTCAATCTCTCAGCATATAAAACATTTTATGGCCCGGGGTATGACAAGTACATAAATAATATAGCACTGAAAGAGAAGATAAATTAAATTAGGATGTATTGCATGCAAAATATTTAAAATGTAATCAAGAACATTCAGATTGCAACCAACTCAATTGAAAGGATAGAAAATTCGGTAAATATTTTGTTGTTCATATTATTGACCAACAAATAAATTGAACATGCCAATAGATGCCATTTTTTATGCTCTTTCTGAATGAAATAATCGCTTTTCTTGCAAATTCAATTCTAAGTCCTTTTAGAATGAATATCATTATAATATACATTCACTCTAATAGGTTAATCTGTAGTTTTAATGTGTAATAGGCTAATCTAAAGTTGTAATAGGTTATCTGCAGTTTTAACTAGGGACCGACCGATACGGTTTTTGGGGTCCGATACCGATATGTCGGCATCGTACCGATATAATTTGTCTCTAAACTCCCGTCCAAAAAAACCTTACCGAAAGTTTTAGCCCCATGCTGGTCTATTATACACCAAAGAACAGCCTCAATAATTCACTGTGGATTCAAAAAATTAGGCCATTTACAAGAATTGTTTGATTTTCTTTACCTTTTCTGATCAGGAGCTTCTGAGCACACAAACGAAATGGTGGATATTTGCGGAAGTGATAAATAAAAAAAATATTATTAGAGAAGCCGTTTTAGTTACATAAATACAAATATGTGAAAATCTGATTGAAAGAAGCGAAAATCAGTTCGAATAAGAATATTTATTGAAGTTGATTATTCAAAACCCAAATTTCAATAGCGGGACTTATAATTTTAATCATTCACATATTAATGTGAAAACTTTACTTTACATTCATATGATATGGTCTCTTACTAACGAATCCATACTAGGCACACTGGATATACAGGGATGCAGCTAGAATTTTAAGTTTGGAGGAGGGATATAAAGAATTTGTAGACGAAATTGTCCAGTATGCCGACGAATGCAGACGCACAAGCTAAATTTCCAAGATAAATAGGTAAATTTCCCAAGTTGTTGACAAGCAGCGGTAACACCTTGGAACTCCCCCCTCCACACCTTACAATACCTGACTTAGCTGGTGGCTCCGCTCCCAAAGACTGAACAAGCCAAAATTATATTAGAAAATCTGGTGCCATCTTTCGGACAAGTTGTGCATTAAAAAAAATTATCGGCCGATAACCAATATTTTTTTTCCGATATCCGATAATGACACTTGCCCTCATATCGGACCGATAATATCGGTCGGCCCTAGTTTTAACCATCTTTATTAAGAACGCAGCTTTTTTGCATTGTCTTTGCACAAGGTTATTCTTTGCTATTTGCTTGTTATTGTAACTTGAACGTCTTTGTGTTGTTTTTTTTGTGACATTTCTAAAGTTCTCAGAATAGATCAGGCAGTTTTCTATTTCCCAGCAAGTTTCAGTCATATGGACCAAACTTTTTACATTTGAAACCCTGCCTAGGAATTGAGACACACTGTTTAGTATGTATTATGGCTTTCCTGCCTGGCACTTTTCCATGGAAACTAATCGCATTCTTTGTAAAAACTAAAACCGCCTACTTGTTTTCTGCTTTCTTTAAAAATTTCCACATCCTCTACTCTTTTTACTTCTTCTAGAGTTTCTTCTTTGGCGCTCGAAGCTCTAAACAGAAAAAAAAACTCTTCCTCAAGTTGATTTATAACTTGGAGACCAATACCTTCTCTAGTTTCAAAACTATTTTATTATCGCTTACCTTCAAACCCTCAAGCTCTAAAACTTTTACTTCTCTTTTTCATATTTTAGCATAATCTATGCTGCTCCACTGTGAGTCAAACGAAAAAATTGTATTTTATATTAAATGTTATATTTAGTTTATTACAAAAGGCACTAGATATAGCAATTTCCTTCCAAATGAACCTTTAAACAGCTCTCTTATGATGTTCCAGTGTCCTGCTAGCAGTGAAGAAGAAAAAAATAAAAAATAGGACACATTACTGCTACCCATGCAAAATAGTGGTTTTCCTTGTTGTTCGAGCCAGGGTGCTATATGTTTCTTATTTAGGGTTTTTGGCAATCCCGATTCCAATGGTGTACTTTTCCTTTCGACCCGGCGCCTTTTTTGGGGCCTATTTTTGGGAATTCCAATAAATAGGTTTTCAAAATAACATTTTACTTTTAGACCAATCTAAATAATAGTTTCCATTCCTGAATCGGCTACAAATGGCGATTTTTTCTCACTAGCCTTTTTTTTTACTTTTGGCTACTATTTTCCGCGGGTCTTTTTTTATTAGGTTGCAGCTACTGCTGCAACCATAATTCATAGTCTTTCACTTAGTCAGAATTGAAAGTTCTGGGATAGCCATACCGCATATAGAACTGAGCTCTCTCATGAAAAAAAAGTATAAAGATAAGAAAAATTGCCTGGTCAAACATGCAAACAATATCCAAATTACTAAACTGCCAATTTAAGTGTCGAAGGAAGCAATAAATAGGCGCACGAAACTTAGTATTTAAGCCAAGAATAATTGAGTGATAACTCACTGAACACATAGTCGTTGGCAGGTGGAATTTTAATTACATTGTGTTTTTCCTATATTCAAAGTCCATGATTTGGAACGTCATCTATTTTGTCATCTGTATTTTTGAATTTATAGGATAAAAGATGGCATTATGTATTTTCATTGTTATTACAATAACTTGTTAAGAGAAGCGTAGTTATGTGTTAATAGAAATGATAAGTATATATCACAAAGAACATCTTTCAATTATTCAGTAATCAAATCTACGTCTCTCAATGCATTCAGTCAGCTGCTAAATGTAAATAATTAAAAAAAAAAAAAAATATTTTGCATGGGTTAAAAAAAAACGTTTGGCTATCTGTAAGGAAGTCTCATGATTTACATGTATGGAAAACAGATACCTCAGAGAGAAGAGTTGTGTCTCGCACCAGAGATGGCCTAGATCGGACCTTGATTATTTCAAGGTCCTTGTATAGGACCTTGATAATTCCTTTTATTTTTTTAGGTGGCTCTGATGAAGAAATTGAAGAATTCTTGAGTGAAGTTTCCAAACCCGTAGGACTCAATCCAGAAGCAAATGATAAATCTGGGAGCAAAAAAGACGAGTTAGTTTTTATTTCTTAATCATAATTCATTTATTTCGTTATTGCTACAAAGTCAAAAAAAAGAAAGCAATTTAAGACGATACTCATAAGTAGTAGAAACAAGGCTGGGAAGGAACATAAACTATCAAGGGGACCTTAAGGGAGGAAAAACTGCATGAAAAACAAAAACATTAAATAAAACTAAAGACAATCAAAGAGACAATTACTCTTTATCCTATAAAAGGTAAATAAATTAATGGAGACAAAGATGATTCACTACGTATGCATGTCTATTCAAACCCTTTTAAAGCAAAGTCAAATCGTTGCTAACATGTGTTGCCTGAAAAATTGAAAATCTTTACGGGATTCTAAGTTTCCAGTGAATATTCCGTAGCATAGTTGGATATCTGAGCCTCCCAATTTTTTGTACTTGGAACATAAATAACCTTACTTTCTAAAACTGAATCGTGATTTAAATTAAGCCCTTTGCGTGTGTTCCTTTTTTAACTTTTATTATTATTGTTGTTTTTTAGGCCTGCAGGATTCCTTGAGTTATCGATAGAAAAAAAAATATATTGAACTTGACGATGAGGAACTTATGACAACTAGCTGAATCCTAAAATGCTAAAAAAATTTGCCAACTATATAATTGGGAAAAAGCAAAACACCTGCCGGGGACCTATAATTGTGAATAGCCTTGAAGTTGAATGGCATGCTGTTGCCAACAGCATTTTAAATGCTGTTGCCATCGCATGGTTTTGAACAGAAAAAGGCTTGTTAAAATACATATTTTACGATGTTCCTGCACTTCAAGACAATAATATACTGATTTATCAATGATAATAAATACAAAAATGTTAAAAATTGTAATAATGAAGCAATAAAAATGCCATGGAATACGAAACTAAGTGTAATGTAATGTTAATGTGGGTGAAAAAGCACTTGTAAGCGATTTTGGGTGTTCTTACGTTTCAGAAGATTAAAGCCAGTGGCAGAATTTTGTTTCCGTACTCTTGTTTTCATTCACATAGTTCATTTTTACCAGGGCTAGGGAGTCTCGGCTTGTGCTATTAAGGGCTACACTTCGGTGCAGATTTGTACAAGAAAGTATTCCATAGACGCAGCAGAAACTTTGGTACTTAAGATTTTACTTGTGAAGGATTGTGCTTCTACTTTAAGAAAACCGAAGTATTTTTTATTCAAAACTATTCAAAAATCAGACTAGCGCCTATTTTGGCTTGCCAAGTCCTTTACGATAGCCCTTTTATGAGGATTAGTTGTTAGAAGCAGTTTTGACTTACTTGACTTATGTCCCATCCGTCCTTGAAGGTCGTTTTGGGGCCTCTTCTTTAACCAGTTCATTGATGTGCCTCCTGTAGGTGCTTCTGTTGTCGGCCAGGCGGCAGAGTTGTGGCAGGTTGTAAGGTGAGAAGTTTTCTTTCCATCTCTTCGGAGGGTGACCTCTGGGTCGAGAACCGTGTACTCGTCCATCGAAGGTTATCTTCGGGAGACGTGTGCTAGCCATGCGTTGTGTATGTCCAAGCCATTTGAGTTGTTGTAGTTTTATTTTGTCCAGTATTGTAAATTTGACTTTCAGATTATGGAGAAGCTTGGAGTTGAAGATTCTGTCATGGAAGGTGACACCAGCGATGCGTAGTAGGGATTTGGTTTCAAAGGCAGCTAGGTGGCGTTGATCGTCTGTTTTAAGCGTCCAGGATTCACATGCATAGATGGCGATCGGAATAATGAGGGAGTAGAAGAGTCTCGTTTTGAGAGTTGTTGTTAAGTTCTTATTCCTCCAGATGGGCATCAGAGCTTTAAAACTGGAGTTTGCAAGTGTCAGGCGTCTCTTGATCTCTGAGTTGGTTGTAATCATAAGTAAGTAAGCTCCCAAGGTAGGCGAAGCCTTCCACCCACTCAATGGTACCTTCACCAAGCTGAAGACTGAGATTTACCTGTGAACCGAACTTGCGTGAACAGCGCATGGCTTTCGTTTTTGAGGTGTTGATTGCCATCCCGAAGAGGTTGGTGGACGAGTGAACGCTGTTAGCCTGATATTTTAGATCTTGAAGGGACTCGGCTATTAGGACTATGTCATCAGCATATGCCAGTTTGTCTATCACCACTCCTCCGACAAGGGCGCCGGGCGGGTTATCTGTGAGTGAAAGGGCTGCAGTTAGGAAGAGATTGAACAGCTCCGGTGATATTAGGCAACCTTGAAGTACTCCGGTAGAGGTTTTGAAGCTCTCAGTAAGTCCTTCTCCAGTCATGACGTGGCTACTGAACTTCTTATACATGTCTTTGATCAGCAAGGTCAGGCTGGATGAAATATCAAAGTGAAGAAATATGTTTCATAGACCATTTCTCAAGATTCGATCGAAAGTCTATTTAAAATCTCGGAAAAGGAAATATATGTTCGGCCCGGATTACTCTACTTCTTCATGGTCTTCTAGATAGTGACTATTTGATCGAGTATTGATCTATAGGTCGATCGCCGGCTTGGTATTCCGAAATGACCAGTGAGGAAATGGCTCGTATACGCCCGAGCATGACTCTTGTGAGGATTTTTGCAGCGGGGTTGGTAAGACTTATTGGGCAGTAGTTGTCGCAGACAGCTTTAGAGCCTTTCTTATACAGGGGGATTACCGTGGTTTCACACCAGGGTGAGGGGAAGTGACCTTTTTCCCAAGCAGCTGTGACAATTTTGTGGTAAAGGTCAAGGAGTGGTTCTCAGTTTACTTTCAGTAGTTTGGGCTGGATTCCATCGGGGCCGGAAGCTTTGTTTGTTCTCAAGTCTCTGATAGCTGCTTCTATTTCAGAGTGAAGAGGGGGAGGACTTAGATCTGTAGAGGTTATAGGGAAAGTGTCGAGAATTGTTGGGTCTGGGTGGATGTCCAGATTCAGTTTATTTTTAAAACGGTTTTTCCATCGTGAGCGGATTCCGTCTGTGGATTTTATTTGGTTTCCATGTTCGTCGAGAAGGGAGAACGCTTTGATGCCCTTCTTTTTGGCCAATTCCCGCAATCTTCTATACATGTAGTTGGGGACTTCTTTTTTGAAGGCCGATTCATATTGATCATATGTTTCTTTAATAAAAGCACGATGAGCACGTCTGATGGTTTTCTCAACAGCTCGTTTGAGTTTCTTGTATCGGTCCCTACTTTCTTTATCTTGCTTGTTCGTGAGTTGGCGCTTTTCGTCGCAGAGTGAAATTATCTCGTCTGTTATCCAAGGTTTCTGAATGTTTTTTCTGGGTACCCAGTGTGGAATGAGCGACATCACATATGATATTTGTGCTGCTAGTCACCAGGTTGTCAATATCTTCCTTAGACAGGATAGGTGGAGATCTCGACGTGAGCTCCGAAATTTTTTCGGATAGAATATATGTATAGGTCATACGTGCGTTTTCGTCTTTCAGTAGATCTACTCGAAACTTGGGGGTTTTCTGAGATAACTTTGATGCTGTTTTAAGTCTTGTTTTGAACTTAGACATGACAAGTGAGTGGTCGCTGTCAAAGTCGCCACCAGCTAGCGTGACTGTGTTTAGGACGGACGTTTTCCAACGTCTAGACACGAGGATGTAGTCTATTAAGTTTTTTCTATTAAATTTTCTTTCTCCTTTAACGACTTGTGCCTAAATTTTAATTTTGTGTATGGCCCGTCTAATTCCTGTTTTGCTTCATCAAACTATTGAGGTTTAACTGTTTTGTACTAAGAGTAGCCAAAATGCCTAAGAAGAAGCGCCTGGCTCTTCGTTTTTTTTTTTTTTTTTTTTTTTTTTTTTTTTTTTTTTTTTTATAGTAAAGTGAGATCTTAGCATATTATTAAGCGAAAAAATTGACCTAATGTTAAATGGTATTTCCTAGTTTCATATGTATCTTTATTTTTCAGGGGTAAACGTGATGAAAGTGATGCAGAAATTCCAGATGAGACAGATCCAAAAGTTTTAAGTGAAGCCCGTAGTTTAATAGCCGGTAACGGTGAAGGGGTTAAAAGGAAGCGAGCTGAAAGTGAGAGCGGGCAGGAAAGTGCTACGGATGATGAAAAGCCTCCTGGTAAGTTTACTTCTCTCGTTTCTTTGAAAAACTGTCGCCAAAAAATTAATGTGGAGCTTCTGAATATACACACAGTAAGTCACCAACTACGTTAAATCATATATATATATATATTAAAATCATATATATATATATATATATATATATATATATATATATATATATATATATATATATATATATATATATATATATATATATATATATATATATGTATATACGTACATATACATATATATAATTAGCTTTCGTACAAATTCTATGTATTTTACCATTGTAATTTGAATTCCCCTGATGAGTGTTTTAAAGGAACGTATGATTTCTCTATGTAAAAAATTTTTGTCTCCTTCAACCCCACCCTCAGAAAATATCCTTTAGGGCGCTCAAGGTGTAACTGCAATATAGGACCAACTTTTATTCTTATTCAATTAGCTGTTTTTACTCTAATTGTAAAATCAATTATTTTTTGGAACTCAGATATTTTTTTGTGTTGAAGTGCTAAATACTCGTTTCTGCCAAAAAACAAAACAAATCTGTCCTTAAATTGCACTCAGCTAAAAAGGAAAATACAGCTAAATTACATTGCTGTCATTCAAGACAAGAAATGGCGAAAACCCGGTTATAGATATTTTAAACGGTGAAGTCCCCATTTTTGTCTTTCAATTTGATTCCTTGATGTGAGTGGATTTGACGCCCTATTTCCTCTATGGATATAAGCTCTTTACCCTCCTTTAAATTCATGGGTCACATATTTCTAAACTCTTCCTAGAAAATAGGGGTAGTTATATGCAGGGTGTTTCGAAGAAAGGTGGAAGGCGTATGGTATAAGCATTGATGACGTGGGCATATTTCCGAAATAAAACAAAAAGCGTTTTCGGTGCCATTTACTTTGTCCTTGCGCTACTAAAAAAAAGAGAAGTGTGAACAACAGGAAGACTCCAGTGTTACTTGGTTTTCATTTTAATTATTAATGGAACCGGCCGATTAACTCCGGAAAATCTTACTTTTTCTTCCTACTACTACAAACAACTCACGGCAGCACCAAGCTGCCAGAGGCCAGCACAGCTACGCACGCTTCTCCATCCCAGTTTATTCACATTCTCACTCTATACACCCTCCGAGGAAGTACTCATTTCCCTTAAATCCTTCCTTACGACATCCTCTCACCCCAACCGGGGACGACCTACTTTTGGCCCTAGATGGCCTAGAGGACGTGCCCTAGTCATCTCAACCTTTCTGTCATTATAGCCCTATAAAACGGGATCGAACCACCCTTTTCTTCCAGCCTACTGTTTGAAATACGGTCAGTCAATCGGGTACCTAAAACAATACGTAGGCAATTTCTCTGGAAAACATGTAGCAGACCTTCCTCCGTTTTTCGGAGGGCCTATGCTTCGGAACCATGTTTGACCACTGCTATCACGCACGTTATGTGGATAAAGAACGATAGATTGCCAAAGATTGTCCTTTTTGCACAACCGTCTAGGGCCAAGCGAAAAGTAGATCGTCCCCGGTTGGGGTGGGAGGACGTAGTAAGGAAAGGTTTAATTGAAATGGGTACTTCCTCGGAGGGTGTAAAGAGGGAGGCTTTAGATAGATTGGGATGGAGAAGCGTGCGTAGCTGTGCTGGCCTCTGGCAGCTTGGTGCTGCCGTGAGTTGTTTGTAGTAGTAGTAGACAGAATGGCGTACACCTGAATATAGCGTAGGCCTGAATATCAGAAAGCAAGTAAAGCGACAATTAAGAGATGTGACAACAAGCAGAGCAAGACAGATGTACAAAATAGAGAAGAAAAAGTAAGATTTTTCGGAGCTAATCGGCCGGTTCCATTAATAATTAAAATGAAAACCAAGTAACACTGGAGTCTTTCTCTAGTAGCGGTTTACTGAAAGCATCAAACTTGCTTTAAAAAAAAAAAAAAAAAAAAAAAAAAAAAAAAAAAAAAAACAGAACGTTCTCTTAGGATCAAACCGTTCCTGAGCAGCGTGAACGAGAACGTAGAGACGTAAAATTAATCGTCTATCACTTAATATTGGGATATGTATTAACCTAAATGATGTTTCTAGGCCGTTAGCTATGCCAATATAAGATAAAATGATGCATCAATAAATGAAGATTGCAGATTTTTTTTCTCTCTTTTTACACTGAGTCTTATGTCCCTTGGTACATGGATCTTTGGGAAATTCCTGACAATATTTGAGTTTTCTCTAGGTACAAAGGCAGAAGAACCAGAAACTCCTAAAGAAACTTCCAAGATACCAAAGAAAATCAAGCACAAAACGTCATCTATATTCTTGAGAAATTTAGCACCAACCATTACCAAAGCAGAGGTTGAATCTGTAAGTTTTTCTTGTAAACTCTCTTACTTGATCTCCTTCCCTCTCTCTCTCTCCTTCTATCCCACCCCTCTCTCTCTCTCTCTCTGTCATCCTCTCCCTGATATTTCTGGTAACTTCCCCTTCTATTTCCTATCGTTTTGTGTGTCTTGCTTCAACTGCGATCTTTTCAAATTTAAATAATATCAGGAAATTGTTGATGTCCTTCAATTGTTAAGTTTTTGCCCGCTTCTAGGAGATGCTTAGTTTTGAAACCTTCTTGAAATTATTTGGAACTATCTGTCTCCTAAAAGAAAAATTCTTGAAAAAAGAATAACAGTGATGATATTGTATTAAAAAAAAAAAAAAACATTTTCATTTCACTGGTGTTGTTTTTATTGGACACTCAAATTAGTAGTATGCATAGCAATTCGATTTGAAGACTAGTCTGACAGAGTTGGTTCAAGGTTAAATTCTGATTGACAAAATATTTTTTTTCAAATATAAGATGGCAGCTGTGAAAAAGAAGGGGAAACGCTATTGGTATTTTGCAAGTTTTTCAGGGCGAAAACAGTTTGCTTTTTATGTTCCTTGAGTATTTTTTAAAAGACTACACTTGTAAGATACTAAAATAAAACCTCATACCCTACAACTCATTTATGTACACAGACTGGTTGCTGGGGGGGGGGGGGGGGCTATCAGAGTATTTTTCCTGGGATTTTGATATATCCCGGAAGTATTACGTTTCTGGGCCGCTATTTTTCAGTTCGTTTTTTAGGAGGGGGCGGGGTCATATCAATCTCAGTGAGAGTTCTCCCCTTTCCTGTATATAAGCTGCAATCGCCCTTGGATCTAACCAAGGCAATATAGACTAATTTGCAATACTGGGCATTACGATCATTGTTCATTAGTAGGTGAACATGTTTAAAGAAAAGGCTTTATTGCATGTGAAGTATTTAAAGGCTTTAGTAGGAAGTCTCAAACTGCAAATACAAATGATAAAGTGAGGTCAACGTTTATTCATTGATGGTAAAAAACTCTGATGTTGTGGAAGCTAAATTTTTCACGAAATACAAACTTTAAACCAAAAAAGGAACAAAATATATTTGTGAAGCAGGGCGTATTCAGGGTTTTTTTCGGGGTGGGGGGGGGGGGGTACAAAAAACTTTAAAAAACGCATCAAAAAATTGTTTTTATTCATTTTTGTTACGTTTTTACGATTAAGACAAAAATTTCGGTGGGGAGGGGGGGGGGCAAACCCCTTAACCTCCCCCCCCCCCTGCTTGTATACGGCCTTGTCGTGAATCATCACCGATGATTTGCGAGACCTTTCACTAAATTAGCAGATTAGCCATTTGTTTTACTATGTTTTAGATGTGTCAACGATACCCAGGATTTCTCCGTGCTGCAATTGCTGATCCACAATCAGAGCGGCGTTGGTTTCGCCGTGGTTGGGTGACTTTCGAGCGAGATGTCCCTATCAAAGAAATATGCTGGAACCTGAACAACATTAGAGTAAGTATTTTTTTTATTCTTTTCTTTAATAAATAGTCTGTTAACTTCATTAGCGACGTCATAAAAGTTCCGTTAAAATTTATCATTTTTTATTTTCTTTTTAAATTGATGTGCTTTTAGACCTCTTTGTTCAACCTCACCTGAGACCCTTAGTTCTTCCAGAGCCAATGATGGGGAATAGCACATTGACGAAGTCGCTCCACTCGTCTCGAACTGGTGCTGGAGTGGTGATATGTTTCCATTCCAGTGCGGAAGTCTGTCCAGTTTTAAACATAAAAATGACCTTTATGAAATGAAGTCTTTACGTGGTTTAATTGCTTACAAGTCATATATACCAAAACAATTTCTTTTCAAGCTTTTCTCCAGTTTTTATATATTTTTTTTATTGTGTTGTTACATTATTCAGTAACAACCAGGAATGTTCCAGTGCCTATACCCTCTGAAGTATATAAATTACGGATTGGCATAATTATCCTTTTATTCTTTAGTTTCAAGTCAAAGGGTGACAAATCAGCAATTCCAGTTGGATTAAGAAATTCTGACGTGAATTCACATGAATTCAATTCTTCTTTCCTTTTTATCCTTCACAGACGCCAAAATAACTTTATTCCATTTCAAGGTGGTTGAGAAATTCAGTTGTGAATTTATTTTATCCGTCCTGTGCATCCTTGTAGACGATAAAATAACACTTCTTCATTCTAAGGTGAAATTGAACTAAATATTTCAACTCAACTGAAAAATTCAATTGAATTTAGTAATTTTGGCGTGAATTCAATTCCTTCATCCTGTTTATCCTTCACAGACTCACGCACGATAAAGTAACACATTTTGTCATTCATTTGTAAATTTTCTTTGTCTTCCAATGGCAGATTTCATTGTGCAACGTTATCCTTTGCAATTCAGTGTGATTTTTGCTCTTCATTGTTCTATGCCCTTTTCTTTAGCTGTTCAGAGTTATTTGTCATCTTTTGTAATTTTGCATGCGTCATAGATACTAAAAACGAAACGGTGTCACTTATTTTTTCACCGCATATTTCCTTGCTCTTGACTTTCGTTCTGGACTCGTTGTAATTATCGCCGTCACTTATCTTCTAACCGCAAATTTGTTTGTTCTTCGCTTTCGGTTTTGACTTATTGGGATGTGATTGCCGTTGTTGCAAGAATTTTAACCGCATATTTCTTTGTTGTCCATTTTCGTTTATCATTACTTCAGACATTTTTTCAATGTCTTTTGTCTTAGCTGCGCATATTTGAGGGTCTAGGCTGTTCATTTTCAGCAATTGTGAATTTATCAGGTAGCCCCTCTTGATCTTGCCAAATTTGATGGTTCAGGTGATTGGACAAAAAATTCTTCTTGTACGAATTATCATTTTTAACAATTGTAAATTTGCGTTTTTTGGGTCGTCCTTTAGGCATTTTTTACTGTTCTGCAAAATTGACAATAAAAAAAAGTAGGAAGTCTTGCTGTGATACAGTTAGTATTTCATACTTAGTTATGTTTAGCATGGTTAAAAAAGAAATTTTAAGTTAACTTGGCAGACTAATAAACTGTTCAAATCATAGGCTTAAAAGTTGTCAGGGTGTAACAACCAGTTTCACTGATAATAATTTAAAAGTAATTAGCCTAAACTAGCCGGTGCTGATTATTAAAATTTAGCAATCATAACGATAAAATTAGTAGAATTACAAATGCGCAACAGAATTTATTTCAAAAAGTTTGGAAGGAATTCGGCAAGACTTGCCTCCGCCTGTTTAACAAAGACATCGCCTCCTAATTTTAGGAGGTCGGTCATATTTCAAGGGTTTTAAGGAAAATTATTTGCAGTTGCTATTTAGAATGAGTTTTATTTTTAGTCTCCACACAAAATAATTTCGTTTTTGACTCGTTGTGATTCTCGCTATTGCATGTCTGGTCTTGTAAAGTTTGATGGTTTAGATGATTGGACAAAATTTCTTCTTGTTCAAACGAGTTATCATTTTCGATAATTGTAAATGAAGTAGAGATTCCTTACCGATGTTGCTTGCTATTTTATACTTGGTTTTGTTTATTTTAGTTTAATTTTTTGAAGTTATTGTGCCAGACTAATAAA
This sequence comes from Artemia sp. Qi Xiang Cuo, assembly GCF_049724085.1. Lineage (NCBI taxonomy): Eukaryota > Metazoa > Arthropoda > Branchiopoda > Anostraca > Artemiidae > Artemia > Artemia sp. Qi Xiang Cuo. The sequence continues at coordinate 51,260,790 of NC_142802.1, forward strand.
CAGTTCGAATATTTCTTGAGGTTTTAAGGGGAAATTTTGCAATTGCTTTTTGGAATGAGTTTTATTTTTAGTCTCCAGACAAAAAAAGTTTATTTTTTGTCTGATTTAATATAATTCTAACGTAAGGATCTTCTCAAGAGGGGAGTCCCATTGCCATATGTCGCCAAATGAAACTCAGAGAGGAGAGAAAGTAACAAAATGAAAAATAAAATAAAAAAAGGGTGAAAAAACGAGGATTTTGTCAGCCAGTGGCGAAACCATGAAGATGAAAATATAAGAAAATATTTCGACACGGACCTCCGCCAAGTCGTCCTCAGTGCTAAACAAAAAAAAAAAAAAAAAAAAATCTAACCTTTCGAAGTTGACCTTACAAAGACAGAACAGACATTTTCATCTTCATGGTTTCGCCACTGGCTGACAAAATCCTCGTTTTTTCACCCTTTTTTGATTTTATTTTTCATTTTGTTACTTTCTCTCCTCTCTGAGTTTCATTTGTCATGTATAGCCAGTGTGGTCTAAGAATGTATTTGCATATGTCGCCATTTACATGAAAAGTTTGTTTCCATAATTAAGGCTCTAAATGGCTTTTATAAAAATTGTGTTCTCAAACTTGTGACCTATATAATTTTTTTTTCAGGCCAGAAAATTCCTGGGTGCCAATTTTCAAAAAAAAAAAAAAAAAAAATATGGAGACGTTCTCAAGAAAAAGTTATACATACTTATATACACAGTTGCTCGTTTAAAGAGAGTTGATATATTTTATTGTTTTAAGCTATGCACTGGGGGCATATAATGTTTTTATGTAAGGGGTGGTCGTATAAAATTGGATATATATAGAGATATGTATATATATATATATATATATATATATATATATATATATATATATATACCGGGAGCCCGGCGGCTTAGCCGCCGGCCACGCGTCAGGCTTCTATATATGGATTTCATTGTCGCTGGTCTTCTAACCGAAGACAATTTGGGTCTTTTCTTGATATCACGGCGTCATCACAGCTTCGACAAAGCTGCCTCGGGAAAAATATGAATTCTTTCTTAAAATTGTGACCTTTTAAGATCGTCTTTGTGTCCAAAAATGTCAATTTGTCGATTTCCAGGCCAGGCCCTGTCATTGCTATGCGACAGGCTTTTCTATATTGATTCTCATCGTCACTTATCTTGTAACCGCAGACAATGTGAGCCTCTTCTTGATGTCTTGGCGTCAGCATAGGTTCGTTACAACCATTATGGGAAAAACACAAATTCTTCTTTAAAGTTGTGACCTTTTTAGATCGTTTTTAGTGGCCAGGCTTATCTTTTAACCGCATATTTCCTTAGTCTCGCAGACCTATCTAGATTGTTTTTGTAGGCAGAATATCTTAGCGTCTCATGTCTTCTAACCGTCCGTGTCTGCTCTTAATTTTCATTTTTGACACGTTTTGATACTCGCTGTTGCATAATTTCTAACCGCATTTGTCTTTCTTCTTCATTTTGAATTTTAATTGCTTTGGACAATTTAGTAATACCCTTTGCTTTAGCCGCCCGTATGGGTCTTGTCCCAGTTGATGGTTCAGGTTGCTGATTATCACCCATAGTGAATTTAATCTATGTTGTGGTTGCAATAGTGTTGTAAACAATTCATTTTGTTTTACACTTCCTTGTTTCTCAAAAGCGATCAATATATATTAAGAATTCACTTAACATTCCATCATAACTTCTCTTCAAGGCAACATTTTCATAATTAGCATGAAAACCAGTTTGAGGCTTTAAAAGTGAACACAAAAAGACCAAATATCTTTTGCACTTATGAAATTTCTGGTTTTCCGTCCTATTACTTGAAATTAAAGAGTAACCAGTGGCGGATCCAGAGGGGGAGGGGGCATGCACCCCCCCCCTCCCCTAACGTAGTCTAAAGTAGTGTAATTTTCCTAATTAACGCAAGTTTGCTTTAATTAAACTTGCTTCTAATGCAAGTTTATCGGATCAACCTATTTTGCGCCCCCCCCCCTCTAAAAAAATCCTGGATCCGCCACTCAGAGTAACACAATAATTATGCTAATGCGAAATTTAGATATTTCAGATAACACGTGCCAATGGAAACATGCGAAGTTGTTATCTGAATTGTGTAACAAGGTAATTAAGGCAAAAATAATTACTGGGGAAAAGCTGGAAAAGAAGTTTTTTTGGTATCAATAGCGTCATGCCAAATTAGACAAAATGTACAGTTAGAAGACAAGCGACAAAGAAAATCATATCGAATCACAATCAAAAATGACGCTCAAAGAAATATTCGGTTAGAAGAAAAATAACAGTGAGAATCATAACGAATTATAAATCAAAATAATACACGACGAAATTTGCGGTTAGAAGATTTGTAACCAATAATTAAGGCACAACAAAATGCGCCATTAGTAGGAAAGCGACGTTGAGAATAGCAAATGAAAAATTACAGTAGAACAAAGAAACGCATTACTTCAGTGCCTATCAAAAATGAAGTAAATAAAATTAACATGAAATTGGCATTCACCTCTCAGGAGAATTTGATTTTTTTGAAGGACAAACAGGAAGGAGGAATTGAATTCACGCCACAATTTCGTAATTCAATTGAAATTATTGATTTGCCACTTCATGACATATAGCTAACTAAAGAATAGTACGACAATTATGCTAATGCGTAATTTGAGAGTAAGACGAATATACGTTATCATTAAAAGCGTATATTTGTCACGTTTTCCTACTCTTTTAGTGGATTGGGAAGGAAACTAACCTAACGGAAATTCTAATGAATGAAGCTTGCAAAATATTGTCAATTATAACTGTTCAAAATAGTTTGGACTACCTCGTGGATGCAGTGATAACTTTAACCTACTAAATAACGCACCAAGAACCACCCATAGTGATCAAAACCCTAAAACATATGGTTAAAACAAAACTCTGTTTTGAGAAAAAATTGCAATTAGTGCTGTCACTAGTACTATCCGGGAAGGCGCCGTAACATCTAACCGTCAGGAGCACTAACGTCAGGACATTGACAAAATCCGCCATAACCTATAACCGTCATAACATCTAACATTTTAAAAATTTAGCTTTTTGGGATTTAGGGGGGAAAAGGAAATGCTTTACCCCCACCTTCCTGATATGCAAATATATAGCCGAAATTTGTTTCTAAATTATGATATACTTGTTGCTATTATATAAACTTATAAATTTCTTATGTATTTTTAGCTTCGGGACTGTGAGTTAGGAGCCATCGTGAACCGTGACCTCTCTCGTCGTATCCGTACAGTTAATGGCATTACATCCCATAAAACAGTTGTACGAAACGATATCCGTCTGGCAGCGAGGATTATTCAAAATCTTGACTCAAGGTTTGGTCTTTGGCAAAATAAAGATGAGAAAGAACAACCAAAATCGGAGCTTGAGGTAAGTTGGGTCTCTAGATTAATAACAAATATAATTTTTGTGGCATGATCGAGGTTTCTAAGACTGATAATACTGAAATCAATCGAAATATATTTGTAGACATGTCTTTTCTCGATTCTTACAATCATCAGTTTTTTCTGAATTTTCTTAAACGTATCTGAAAGACCGTTCACTCTTTTTCTTCTTTTTTTCTGAATTAAAAACAAATCTTTTTACTTGTTTCCAAAATAAGCTTCCCTACATAATGTCCTATTATTATAAGACATTAGATCCATTATGTACTGTTATTGGCACTCTTATTCCGATTCCTGATGTCCTTGAAGCCGCTAAATACCTCCTTTATTGCGTACTTAACTTTCGAGGGGAGCGTTTTGATCTGAGATGGCCCTAATATCGTTTCAACCGGACTTTTATTTTGCCGAATATTTTTGGCATTTAATTTTTTTTTTTTTTTTTTTTTTTTTTTTTTTTTTTTTTTTATTCAAGTTTATTGTCGATTAAAACAAATCATTATTTCACTGCTTGCAGAAAAATTAATAGATTCGGTTTTAGATTACTTCTAGCATCGAATTCATTTCAGGTTTTGAGAAAAAAATAGTTGCGATTTCAATGCCTTTCAAAACCTGATGAGAGGCTATCATGTTTCATAATTTTCTTTGCATAGTCGAACAGTAGGACATTGGGATCTTGTAAGGCTTAAGTTCCGAAGTCTATGAAGTATTTAGTGTGAGTGACGGGGGGGGGGGTAATATTATTCCTCGCCAATAAACTTTCCATGAATAAAGTGATAGTTACCATTTTGGAGTAAAATTTTTAAGGAATTTGTATTCCTGAGTAGTATGACGTTTGTTTTGTCATTTCAGCTTCTGAAGAATTTCATTTAATCTGCAACAAAATGTTATTTATTGACATCAACCATTGAGTTAAATTTTCTACTTGGTAAACTATAAACCATTTAACCTTGAGTTAAACTTCAGTATAAAAATTATCTTGAAATGCGTTCTCAATATCTGACCTAAGAGCCCTTGTATTACACTACTAACACATGAACTCTTTGCAGTCTCAGTTGCACCGTAAATATGTAAAGCGGATGCAGTGGTAACTCCAAACACTCTAAATACTTGCTTGTGATGCTCCAAATACTTTCTCTTTGCAATGTCAATTACACCGTCAATATGTAAAGTGGATGCAGTGGTAATTCCAAACACTCTAAATACTTGCTTGTGATGCTCCGAATACTTTCTCTTTGCGGTGTCAATTACACCGTAAATAAGTAAATCGGATGCAGTGGTAACTCCAAACACTCTAAATACTTGCTTGTGATGCTCTAAATACTTTCTCTTTGCAATGTCAATTACACCGTAAATATGTAAAGCGGATGCAGTGGTATCTCCAAACACACTAAATACTTGCTTGTGAGGCTCCATATACTTTCTCTTTGCAGTGTCAATTACCCCGTAAATAAGTAGAGCGGATGCCGTGGCGCCTCCAAACACTCTAAATACTTGCTTGTGATGCTCCAAATACTTTCTTTTTGCAGTGTCAATTCACCGTAAATATGTAAAGCGGATGCAGTGGTAACTCCAAATACTTTAGATACTTGCTTGTGATGCTCCAAATACTTTCTCTTTGCAGTGTCAATTACACCGTAAATATGTAAAGCGGATGCAGTGGTAACTCCAAACACTTTAAATACTTGCTTGTGATGCTCCAAATACTTTCTCTTTGCAGTGTCAATTACACCGCAAATATGTAAAGCGGATGAAGTGGTAACTCCAAACACTCTAAATACTTGCTTATGATGCTCCAAATGCTTTCTTTTTGCAGTGTCAATTGCACCGTAAATAATTCAGAGGATGCCGTGGCACCTCCAAACACTCTAAATACTTGCTCGTGATGCTCCAAATACTTTCTCTTTGCAGTGTCAATTACACCATAAATAAGTAAATCGGATGCAGTGGTAACTCCAAACACTAAATACTTGCTTGTGAGGCTCCAAATGCTTTATTTTTGCAGTGTCAATTACACCCTAAATATGTAAAGCGGATGCCGTGGCACCTCCAAACACTCTAAATACTTGCTTGTGATGCTCCAAATACTTTCTCTTTGCAATGTCAATTACACCGTAAATATGTAAAGCGGATGCAGTGGTAACTCCAAACACTCTAAATACTTGCTTGTGATGCTCAAAATGCTTTCTTTTTGCAGTGTCAATTGTACCTTAAATATTTAAGCGGATGCCGTGGCACCTCCAAACACTCTAAATACTTGCTCTTGATGCTCCAAATACTTTCTCTGTGCAGTGTCAATTACACCGTAAATAAGTAAATCGGATGCAGTGGTAACTCCAAACACACTAAATACTTGCTGTGAGGCTCCAAATACTTTCTCTTTGCAGTGTCAATTACACCGTAAATAAGTAAATCGGATGCAGTGGTAACTCCAAACACTCTAAATACTTGCTTGTGAGGCTCCAAATGCTTCATTTTTGCAGTGTCAATTAAACCCTAAATATGTAAAGCGGATGCCGTGGCACCTCCAAACACTCTAAATACTTGCTTGTGATGCTCCAAATACTTTCTTTTTGCAGTGTCATTACACCTTAAATATGTAAAGCGGATGCCGTGGTAACTCCAAACACTTTAAATACTTGCTTGTGATGCTCCAAATACTTTCTCTTTGCAGTGTCAATTCACCGTAAATATGTAAAGCGGATGCAGTGGTAACTCCAAACACTTTAAATACTTGCTTGTGATGCTCCAAATTCTTTCTCTTTGCAATGTCAATTACACCGTAAATATGTAAAGCGGATGCAATGGTAACTCCAAACACTCTAAATACTTGCTTGTGATGCTCAAAATACTTTCTTTTTGCAGTGTCAATTGCACCGTAAATATTTAAGCGGATGCCGTGGCACCTCCAAACACTCTAAATACTTGCTCTTGATGCTCCAAATACTTTCTCTGTGCAGTGTCAATTACACCGTAAATAAGTAAATCGGATGCAGTGGTAACTCCAAACACACTAAATACTTGCTGTGAGGCTCCAAATACTTTCTCTTTGCAGTGTCAATTATACCGTCAATAGGTAAAGCGGATGCCGTGGTAACTCCAAACACTTTAAATACTTGCTTGTGATGCTCCAAATACATTCTCTTTGCAGTGTCAATTCACCGTAAATATGTAAAGTGGATGCAGTGGTAACTTCAAACACTAAATACTTGCTTTTGACACTCCAAACACTTTCTTTTTGCAGTGTCAATTACACCGTAAATATGTAAAGCGGATGCCGCGGTAACTCCAAACACTTTAAATACTTGCTTGTGGTGCTCCAAATACTTTCTTTTTGCAGTATCAATTACACCGTAAATATGTAAAGCGGATGCCGTGGTAACTCCAAACACTTTAAATACTTGCTTGTGGTGCTCCAAATACTTTCTTTTTGCAGTATCAATTACACCGTAAATATGTAAAGCGGATGCAGTGGTAACTCCAAACACACTAAATACTTGCTTGTGATGCTCTAAATACTTTTTCAAGCTGAAAGAGCATATTAGCCTAAAATAAAATGTTGTATTTTGATACATAAATTGAAGATTTCACGGTCTACGGTTTATTCATTAATAAAAATTATAATTATTGTAAATGTTGATAATAAAAAATAAACGACTCGACTCCCTCTAAAATCTGTATTTGTTATTTATTCCATGTCAAATATTCGAGGTTCGAGCCCTGAATTGTTGTTGGGCTATATTGTAGTACTCTAAAAGCGTTTGAAGTGATTTTAATTATTAGAGCCATTCAGCTAAGATTATGAAATGGCCATCTGCCAGAATATAGGAAATTTTGTGTCTTTTATTGTTTCTTTTTTTTTAATATCTTATCTAGTCAATTTTCGGGCGTTAATATTTGTGCAAATGTGAGGTTTATGGGGCCATGGGGAAAATTTTGGCCTAATATGACATATTTAGCCATTTTCCGATCTGAATCCTCTTGGGCATATCTTCTAATACCCCCTTTAAGATCCTGCTTCTAGAATTCAGAGTCATCGCGGTTGTTTCAACTGATCAAAGTGAAGTGAAAACATTTTTGTTCTTGCTTCTCTACTTTATACGTCATCCTTTACTTCCTAAACTGTTTACTTTTTTCTCGGCAAGTTTTACTTCCGAGATGGCTAATATAATTCTTAAAATTCTACTTTTCAGCCATTTTCAATGCATTCCACTAACCCAGTGTTGGAGAAAATCACTGATTACCTCATAGAAGAAGCTTCAGCTGAAGAAGAAGCACTTCTTGGTACTTCAGCTGATCCCGAAGAAGGTGAAAATACTGAAGACAATCACAGTATTCAAAGAGACGAAGAATTAATGTCGGTAAGCTCTCTTTCTCTTCTTTCTTTTTTTTTGTCTTTTGATTTGTTTTGCTCCACGAAATCTTTTTTATGCTACACCCAAGGCCGTATTCAGGGGGTTGGGGGAGGGCGGTGGGTGGGTTAGGAGGTTTGACCTTTCCCCCCCCCCCCGAAATGTCTGTCCGACTCGTAAAAACGTAACAAAAACGAATATAAAAAAATGTTATGCGTTTTTTTGTAACCCCCCTCCCCCCGCAAAAAAATCCTTTTGTTAAACCCCTCCCGAAAAAAAAAAATCCTAGAAACCCTGGCTACAATGATATTTATTCTTTTTTCTTCCTTTTTGGCCTTTTGATTTCTTTTTGGTCCGCATAATACTATATTTGTAAGCTATAATCTTTAATCTTTTTTCAAAAGCTGCAAAATGGAAATAAAAAATTTGGTTTCGGTAAAAAGGAAGATAAGAGGCTTATATAGTATATTGAAGATGCTCCTACACTCTTGCTATGTACAAATGTTTCAAAATATGAAGAAGAAAAACATAACTTTTAAATCTATTTTTAGAAGGTCGCTTCCTGGTGAAAAGTGTTTTTTTTTTTTATAGAGAGAACAATTTAACCAGATTTAAAAAAATATATATATATATATATATATTCTTATAGCGCAAATCAACTAATTAATTTGCTTTTTTCAACGATTAAATTAGCTGCTTTTTTCCATCTTCTATTACTTTCATTTTTACTTTTATTATTTCCTTTACCTTAATTTTGGTTTTGTATTGTTTTTACTTTTTAGGTTCTGGACCGCCTCTTAATTTATTTACGTTTAGTTCATTCTGTGGATTTTTATAATCATTCTGAATATCCGAATGAAGACGAGATGCCCAATCGGTGTGGGATTCTTCATGCCAGAGGAATACCTCCGTCGTCTAAAGTCACTAGCCAAGAACTCAATGACTATTGTCAGCAGTTTGAAAAGAAAATTAGTCCCTTTTTACAGGCTATTAGCAAGCTTAACGATGAAGAGGGAGCCAAACTCGGTCTTAAGGATGAAAATACGTAAGAAATTTTCTCTCTTTCTGCAGAGATATTATAGAAATATTAAAAGAAATAAATTCATAAGCAATATAATAAGGATTTATAAGAAATATAAAGAAGTAATAAGATTTAAAGTCAGAAATAACGTAATCGAAATAAAAATTAGAAAATAATAAATAAAGAAATATTATAAATTATATGTAAGATAGACTGTAGGATGTAAAATCGAAAACAAAATTGTATTTATTTTGTCGCTCATGCTGATACATGTCCCCTCTGAGGACTGGATGAATTGGAGCATATATTTTTTCATAAGCAATATAATAAGAATTTACAAGAAATATAAAGAAATAATAAGATTAAAGTTAGAATAACGAAAAAGAAATAGAAATTAGAAAACAATAAATAAAGAAATAAATATAAAGAAATATTATAAGTTATGTGTAAGATAGGCTGTAGGATGTAAAATCGAAAACAAAATGGTATTTGTTTTGTAGCTCGTGCTGATACATGTCCCCTCTGAGGACTGGATGAATTGGAGTACATATTTTTTCCTCGGGGACGGGTCAGGATTATTGAAAAGATTACTTTTAGGTTGTGATTTACGGGTAGGGAAGTAAACTAATTTTATTTTTTTCGGGGGGGGGGGGTCTTCCCTGTCTATTTTAGGCTGATGCCTCTTCCTAGAATTGTATGTAGTTAGAAACCAATTTAATAATTAAACTATTCTTCCTTAATACTATCTACTGTAAAGCATAAACTTCTATACTGAAAACTGAGGGACTTATTTTTGTCCTCATTCTTCGCCACAGAAAATCAACAAAAGTTTGTATTGTTGAAATCTATTGAAATCTAATTTTGTTGAAAGCTACAAAAACACGAAAAACTCTTAAATTATTTCTAACTAGGAGCCATGAGGTAAAAATGAAAACAGACACAAGATGAAACAAAAATACAAATAGATATCGAAGATTTCGAGCTACAATAAGGATTTTTCAACAGAAGAGGAAAAAGATTCAAGTTTACAATTCTAGGAAGAGGCATCAGCCTAAAATAGACAGGGAAGCCCCCCCCCCCCGAAAAAAATAAAATTAGTTTACTATTTTAAGCAAAAAAAAATCAAAGCCATAGAATAAAGCAATTGATGAGTTCGGTTGGTGTTTTCCTGTTGTTTTTTCCAATGCGTAATATATATATATATATATATATATATATATATATATATATATATATATATATATATATATATATATATATATATATATTTTTTATTTTTTTTTTGCAAAAAAATTGCTGAAAATTGGAAATATTCGCAATTTAATTCTGTGGTAGTTGCACTGTCTCTATTAAAAGCTGTTAACCTCTATTAAGATTTATTATTGCTAAATTTTTTCATTTGTATTTAAATGAAAAGATATAGTTAAAAAATGGTTTATCAACGTCTTGCAGATAGCATTTTGGGGACTTGAATTCGTTGTTCCTACAACGAATGAAATTCACAAGAAGATAAGCGAGTTGTACTAAAAAAGGGGGTATTTTTGGCATTTTCTTGGTTTGTGCAAAAAAAATATATTATTGGTGAAAAGCTAAAAAAGGGATTTTTCAATGAAAACTTCAAAAAGGGTATATTTCAGTGAAAGTTTGCATTGTCTTCCATTCTTGTGGATGTGTTTGGTTACAATACCTTTAAATGGAAGGGTCCTTACGAATGGATCGAAAAGAAGGCAATGAATATTCTCATTGAAAAATACTTTTCTTTAACTTTTCATTGAAAATGCCTCATTTTCGCAAAACAAAAAGCATTAAGATAGCGAAAAATGCCATTTTAGGTATTTTCATTGATTTTTGTCTTAGCGCTAAAACAGGTATTTCTAAGCTCTAACTTTCTTGATTTTTGTAAATCCATTGCTGTTAGAAAAGATCAAATTGAGCCAAAGTTTCTTAGGGAGAAACAAGCGCGTAGTGTCTTGTATTAATGTATTACCTCTATTGTTGGCGTACTATATAGACTCTTGTTGATATTTAAAATTGGGAAGATGACAATAGTTGGCAATGTTTTTTTAAACTCATTCACTCATATGAGGTCTGTTTCCGCCATCTTAATAAATCGAAAGTGTAATATTAAACAATTTAAGAATAAAGAATGTAACATTCTTTACATGTTACCTAACCTAATGACGGTTTTATCAACAATAGTGTTTCTGGGATGCTTGAGACAATTGTTGAACAAATTTTTACTGAAATTCTCCAACAATTGAAAACGTTTTTTAAGGAAAGTTGTGCATGGAGTATTATCTTGAAATAAAAAAAAAGATGCTCATGGCAGACTTATTTTTTAAGAAGGAGCTGTTGACGAATGACGAATTTTGCGCTTAATAGCTTTTTGCATGTATCTGTACTTGTTTTGAAGTTTGAAATGCTGATTTAGATCTTTGTTTACAAGAACGTCGAATTTTTTACGTTCACACCGTGTGTTAGAATGAAGTTTTCGTTGGTTAGCAAATCTGATTCTTCAAGCTGCTAGAATTGTTGGCAACAGTGGACACAAGGGAAAGCGGAACGGTTAATTGTGCACCAGTTTACTTTGTCAAAACTTGACGCTAATGAAAAGAGAAATTGTCATATTTACGGCTCATTCACAATGAGATTTTACTAACATTGGAGTTTAGCTAGCACTAATTCGAGCTAATTAGATTTTTCATAGAATTTTGGATTGGCTGAAAAATTCTGATTGGCTCAGATTAGCGTTAGCCAATTCTCCGTATTATTAAAATTTCACGGTGAATCTCATCCCATTCACGAAAATTTAGCGGGAGAAGGGAGGGAGGACAAAATCCATTTTTAAATCTCTTTCAGTTTTTTCAATGAAAGTACCAAAAAAGGCATCGTTCAATGAAAATACTCCCAAGAAGTATTTTATGTACCCTAGGTGTAATAAAAATTTGGGGAGGCGGGGAGGGCAGGTAACCACCCTGCTCCTTCTCCAATCGATGCAACTGTTCTTAGTAATAGTCTTAATGGTTATGGTTTTGCAATTGAATAAGTTGATCATATCATAATGAGATATAATGCAACACGAAATTTCATATGCGTTATTTAAATTCAGGTGATGGGAAGAAACCAGCTCTTTTAGTGTGTTGTTTGTAAAACTATGTATTCTCAGGTGTCTATATAAGGAAATGATAGGCATTTTGACGGGGCAGTTAGATTTGAAAGTTTGAAATAATTATTAGTTGCCAAGACCATATCTGGGGGGGGGGGGCAGGTGGTTCAACCCCCCCCCCCCCCTGAAATGTTTTATGAGTCGTAAAAACGTGACAATAATTCATATGAACAAATCCCCCCTGAAATCCTGAATACTGCCCTGCTATTTGGAATCTCTTTTTATCGTAGATTATAACCGAACACGTATTTTCTTTTAGATTATGATTTTTCTGTTTCTTTTTTTTTCTTGGGGCCATAAACTTCCCCATAAAAAGTATGGGTCACGTAAAACCTGGAAATCAGTATTAGCAACGAAAAATCATTATGATTTGTGTCAGTTTTTTTTCTGCTTATAAAGGGGTGTTTACATGAATGTCTGGCCTTGCACGTCCGTCAGTGTCGTCAATTCACGAATATTTAGAGGGTTGTATTTTCCAAAATCTATGGGATGGGGGTCAAAATTGAATTCAAATTTACAAAAAAGTATTTTCAATGAAAAAATCCTAAGAAAAGGTATTTTTGATTTTTTTAGGCCGGAAATCTAAAATGAACATCCCCCCTGAAGTTGACGCTATTGACGTCACTAGGTAAAGGAAATCTAGCCAGACATGTATGTGAACGGTACTTTATGAGATGTATTGACTGATGATGTTCCGAAATCTATTGGGGGGGGGCAAACTCGTCATTTCATTGATGAAAATACAAAATTTCCAATGAAATCACCCCAAAAAGGGTATTTTCTAAATCTATGAGACAGCGACCCCCCAACCCGGCTAGATGCCATTGACGTCTCTGGATAAAGGAAATCTAGCTAGACGTGCATGTGAGCGATACTTTATAAAGCGTATAGAACTGATGATGATTTACCAAAGTGCCGGGGGGCAAATTTGTCCTCTTTTCGATGGAGATATTTAATAAAAAGGCATTTTCAGTGAGTGCCATGAAAAGCTCTGGAGTAAAGAACTAGAGCTGGACGGCTTTAAGCTGTACCGAAATCTTGACGTTCAAAATAGATGAGAACATTTTGAAGATTAACCTGAAAACTAGAAACATAACATGAAAACAGTCGTGCTAAATCAACTATACGAGATGTGGACGCAGCATTAAGCTCTAGCATCGCCAATGATATTTTTGTTAATGCACTTCCTTTTTCAATTGCAGCGAAGTGGAGAAATTTATAACAGCAAACACTCAGGAGCTTGGTAAAGACAAGTGGCTCTGTCCCCTCTCTGGCAAGAAATTCAAAGGTCCTGATTTTGTTCGTAAACATATCTTCAACAAGCACGTGGAAAAAATTGATGAAGTGAAAAAAGAGGTAAGACACTTGAAATTATTTGATCAAAGCTGAGGGAATCGTACACAAAACTCCCGTTACTAGGGTCTGCTACTGAGACTTAACGCTTAAAGACAGTTGAAGATATGACTTGGAAAATAAAAACTTGTTCGTGTATTATCGCCAAAGGTTTGAGTAGAGGTTAATAATTCTCTTAATGTTGCCCTAGGAGTTGATTTTCAAAAGAAACCTCATCCTACGCCATGTAGTGAAACTGAATATCAGCTATAGAAACATAGATATATATAACATTATTTGTATCTTTGAGTTAAATAAAAAAATATATATTTATTAAGACTTAAAAAAGTAAGTAAAATTTCAGTTGTGTGTTGTAAAGTGAAAAGCTTCATTTTGCGCTTATCACTGTTCAGTCGTAATTCACAGTGTCTGCAGGGCTTATCTCAGTTTTAGACAGACATCTTTTCGCAGAATATCTATTGAAATAACTTTTTTTTAAACAATTATGTATATAGATTTCCCATTAGATGTCTTTGCTATCTTTTAAAAAAATGTTTCCAGTGCAGGGCTCTGATGGTCTAAATTCTATGCAAGTTTTCTAACTTAGAAGGGTTTGTTTTCCCCAAATATTTTATGAACCAAATGGCTAATCTTATTTGTGTTGATGATGCTCAAAATTTATATTATTTATTCAGTTTTTTTTTCCATCCAGGCAATTCCTGGTGGCAATTTGTGCGCATGTATGTTCAGTATTCTGTAGGGAAAATTAAACAAATTTAGGTTGAAAAACTGTTACGAATATTTGGAAGATAAGATTATTTTTTGTTGACTGATTAAAACAAACAGCTTAGAGAATAAAAGCAACTATATTTAGATCTTCTTAATTACCTTAATTGGCACTTGGAAGCGATATTAAGGTCCATACAGGATCTGTTTTGCTTCGTGCCATGATAGCAATATAATGTGATGTCACCGTGTTAACCGTGACACGCCGTAAGAGAGATTTACTGGAGAGATGCAATTTAAGCCCATTGGGTAACGGTGACCACGAGGTAGGTATGATCCATAAGAACCATTCTCCGGTGGTTTAGAGTTGATTTCGCCGCACAACAGCAACTTGGGGTAGAGCTCCATTCTTTGTCTAGTCTAGACTTGAAGGACGCAGTTGTGGGTGCAGTCATCGTTTCATCTTGAAGGCTATTCCAGTCATTAATGACACGTTCAGCAAAACAGTTTTACCCTATTCGTGTCTTCACAGTATGTTTAGAAAAATTTTGCGAATGGCTTCTTGTATGGTGCTGACGTGCATATTTTGTGAAGAGAGTAGGGGCGTTTTTTCACTCATCAGTGTGCTAAGATCTTACATCTTCTGTCAGAAAACGCTTAAAAGTGAAATCCTTGAACAAAGATCTTACATCTTTGGTCGTTTTTGCGCAAACGTCTTTGATCATCCTGCTCTGATCAGCGGTCTGAGAACAATGATGAGTAGATCATCAAAGTTCTCTCATCATTGTTCTGTATGGCAGAACAGTGGCGGTCTTCACACTTTTTGCCAACATCAGTGAGCTGTAAGATCTTAGAACAAAGATGACTTAAAAAACAATGATCTTTGCAGAAAGATGTAAGATCTTAGATGTAAGATCTTAGTGCTAAAAAACAGGCCTAGTATTATTTGGCTGGCTATTATATTTGTTGGTTAGTATCATGTCAGCGCGCCAGCGTCTGGAGATGAGTGTTGTGAGTTGTAGGTGCTCTAGCCTCTTATTATATGGCTTATTTTGTAAACCATTCATGCATTTTGTGACACGCTTTTGACACCTTCGACTAAAAATCACTCTTATAGGAGGGGTAGATAAGGCACGTCCCAAAATCTAGAATGGGCCTGACAACAGTCTCAGGAAGACAGACCGAGAGCGACTGGTGATTGTCCGTTTGAGCGTACTAAGACTGGAAATTTCTCTTGATACTGCCGATAGCCACTGTTCATGGAATTTGAGTTACTTATCAAGTATAACACCCAAATCTCCTTCATCATGGTTAGTCTGCAGCTGGATGTAAGATTGTAACCCCTCATCAAGCTTGTCGTTTTTTGGCGGAGGAGGGGACTACCTGTTGAATCAGTGGTTAATATGGGACCCGATTAAATTTGTTATTTGTTGTTATGCTAATGATTTTTAATGTATCACTTGTAAGCTTCATTGTTTTATATTGTCTTCTTTGAAGGTTGTTCTGTTTTTAAGCTACTTAAAATTTGTTTGTAAGTCATTGCTGGTCAAAAAAGAGGCATATCATAAAAAAACTTTTATTCTTGGCGTATGTGGTCTACATAACCATACTGGAACAGTGTAAATTTCTAAGGCAGGTATTTTAATGAGAAAGGGCTTTCAGTCGATTTGTGTAATGTATTTTCTGTTTTATTTTTCTGTGGGTATAAGACTGTAATCCTGAAATAGCAATTCCAAATAGCGACGGATTATTAAGTGATTGCCCCCTTGGATTGGTTGGGTTTAATTTTGTTCAGTTTCGACTTAAATTTTCGTTTTAGACAGCCTATACTCCTCGTACTTAAAATACTGCAACCTGACACTAGCCTAAAAAACTCTATTTGGAAATGTAATAAATCTGGAATAGAAAACTTGCTCTTCTTTATATCAATGGTTTTGTTGTGCTGAATTTATTCTCTAAATTTTTTAACGCTTTTTAAAAAATTTCACTCTTCCTTTTCAGGTGGAATATTTCAATAATTACTTGCGAGATCCTAAGCGCCCGCAACTGCCTGAACATCCTGGTAATAAGCAGGGTGGGGGTCCTAGAGTTCCACCTCCCCAAGAGCGACCAGACTACGGACCGCCATCCTCTTATCAGCCGTATGTATTGACATATTTTGGTGTTTATGAAAATGTTTATTATTTTATTGCTTCTTCTCTCCCACTTTTGCATTTAGAGGTGACTTAGTTATAGTTTGGATTATTATTTTACGTTTATTTTAAGGACGTTATTTGTAGCCCTTTATTTTAAGGACGTGATTTATAGCCCAGATGTATCTTGTTGTTCAATTGTTAAAAAGATTTAAGTATTCGTGTTTCAAAAAAGTTTCCCTTGCATTTGTTTCTTTTTTTTCTTTTTCAGAAGATAGCATATTTTTAGTAAATTGTGTGTGTGTGTGTGTGGGGGGGGTAGCAGGAATATCTACTAACACTAGTTATTGGAATTATCACCCTCTAGAAAAAAATAGGAAATTTATTGCCAAGAAACTTGCTTTATGGCATTCCCCCCCCCGCCCTAAAACACAATACCTAGGTTACATCTGGGCAAGAGTAATCCGCATCTGCATCTGGGGCCATCCTTTTTCTTTCAAATGCTCTTTTTCTGTTTTTTAGTGGAAGGCAATTCGCTCGTATCCGAAATCAAGTCCTTAATGTTTCCGGCGGTAATCCTAGTTTAAAATCAAATCCATATATTTCTTTTAATTGGGAATAAAATTTCAATTTCTCAGGTGTTTTAATTATGTTTTAACTGCCTGGGTCCACATTTGGACTTCCTGGTCTTTTATTCTTTCTGTAAGCCTAGCCAAAAACGGCTCATCCTGATCTGAGGGTCCTAGCCCATCATTCAAAGCCCTATGTGTCAAATCAAAATAATAGCTTAGAATTGACCTGGAGGCTTATTCACAGTTTGACAATCATGTAACCTGACTTAAGCACAAGATATATAAATTCCATTTCTATCTGGTTTTTTCGATAGAAATGAATTATATTTGAGAACCCACTTGAAATTAACAAGTTCTTGTTAATTCTGAATACTGTTGTATCCTGTCATGTCCTACTTTCCTCTTTCTTCCATAATTGTAATCAGGGGAAAAGCTATCAAGATAGGACCTTTTTGCATGTTGATGATATGTCAAAGCCCTTTTTTCATTATAAACATGCTAAATGGGTCCAGCTACTTTTTTCATTATACCTTATGACTAAGCCTTACTGCTAAAATTACCTCCTCAAAGAATTTCTCTGAAAAAAATGGATAGCCTCTCATCTTCGAAGAGCTGGTTACCAGAAACCAAATATGGGTGCTGTTTAAAAGTCTAATATAATTTCAATTACTAAAAAATTAGTCGCGTCAAATGCCCCCCCCCCCGCCCACGATCTTGAAAAGTGCCTTTTTTGAAAAAAAGTATATCTTTTTGGCGTTCTCACTGAAGAAACGACAACTTTGTCCACCCTCCCCTAAATTTTCCTGAATTAACGCCAGTCGATAAAAATTAAATGAAGATTTTAAAGGCTCTACGAAGATGCGACAAGGTCTACCTCCCATTGTGAAGAGAAATTGGTGGTTTTATCTCATGAAAAAAAAGTCCCCATGGGAAATAGGGGAAGGGGTTAAATATAGTCAGAACATTGATTGCTCAACAATCAATTTGGTTATTACTGCTTGTTCAAAAATCAGTTCACGTGTGCTAACTTATCTTTTAGTTACTTTACCAGAGAAATGAATAAATTATAGATATCTCTTAATTAGCAAACTGCTCGTTGCAGACAGACTGCTCATTCATTTATATTTAATCAATCTTGAAAAAAAAGGTTTAATTTCAATAAAAATAACACATCCAGTTTTTCGAAAAATAATTCTTCAATATACAAGAGTATATTTATACTAGAGTTCAAGTCGACTTCATGTTTTTTTTTTTTTTTTTTTTTTTTTTTTTTTTTTTTTTTTTTTTTGAATAATCCCTTTTTTCAGTAAGAAAAATAACCTACTATTTTCACGATTAGTTGAAAACAGAAAAATTTGTATTTCGGAAAAGATCACAATTTGACTTTTAGAAATTTTTTTTTGGAAACACCTTACGAACTACTGAAATCTTTTATATTCTTCGTTTTTATGTCTCAGGAAAGATTCGCCATAGAGAAAAATGACCAAGTCTCACATTGTGTTGTTATACGTAGTGTTGGGCGATATTTTGATTAATCGATATATCGATATCTTTACTTTCGATATTTGATATATCGATATTGATATTTCAGATCGAATTTAGCTAGGATGAAAGTGAAAACATTTGATGCTTTTTTAATGCTCTTTTATAATTCAATAATCGCTTCTTTCGCAAATTGCATCTTGAGCCCTAAAAGAGGCCCCAAAGGTATTTCATTTTTGTAACCACACAAAGAAGTTATAACTTAACCTAACCTAATCTGCAAAATACTTGATTTTCAATTCAAACCGTTTTCCTATCGTTTCAAGTTTTTTCAAATGATGTCTATAAAAATAGCGTTGAATTTTGCGATTCGAAACTTTGCCGTCAACAATTCAGGTTATATTTCAATTCTGGGTTTATATTTGCACATTAGGGGGGTGGCTAGGATGAAAGTGAGAACTTCATTTGATGCTTTTTTTATGTTCTTTCATAATTCATGTAAAATACCTTCGGGGCCCCTTTAAGGGCTCAAGATGCAATTTGCGAAAGAAGCGATTATTGAATTATGAAAGAACATAAAAAAGGCATCAAATGATGTTTTCACTTTCATCCTAGCTAAATTATAGGGCCACCAAGAAATTTACCGAAAATTCACCCTGTCTGATCGGCTAGTTTAGCTTTGATAATATTAAAAATCCGAGCTTTTCATTATAACATCATTTGGTATGAACCTTTCATTCTTAGTTTGTAATAATTCACACGTATCTGACTCGGGAGCCGGAAGTAAATTCTTGCAAAAAAGATGCCAGGGTAAGATAAGAATAAATAAAATCAATTGTAGATGAAAGAATTCAAACCTGAATCTCGAAGATGTACGCTGAAAATTTACAGAATTTTCAGGTGGTGGATTTTCCGCGGGGAATATAGGGGGTTAGCGACCCATAAAAAAATATCTGTTTCGATAATACATTTCGATATCGATATTTGGTCCGATATATCAATATCGCCCAACACTACTTACACGAGTCACAGATTGTCTCTTATCTCAGTCCTTTTTCTTATAGTTCCGCAAAATTATTGGAATGCAAAAAAAAAAAAATGTAGGCTAAATACGATATGCTTGAAATCATCGGAAGTTCAGAGTTTAATGATATTTTCAATAGAATATCTTTCACTGTGAAAAGCCCATCTTTATATCAAATAGATTGAAAACGTTTAGCAACAGTGGACAAGATAATGAAACCACTATTTAATATCTGTATCGTGGCCAAAATATAGTGGATGTCCATGCTATTATTGTACAGTCTCTATTTTAATAATGTTTTCTTTTTGTCATTTTCATTTCCTAGTAAACTATCATTTTCAAGTAAACTTTTTGTTTCGTTTGTCTTTTTTGTGCCGAATATGCAAACAATTCCTTTTAATAACTCTTTTTCTTCAATTTTAGGTATTCTGGTTACAGTAACGGCCGCGCTACCTATTACCCCATCCCAAGAGATCTTGGTAGAGAAGCTCGACCTAGACCCAGCTATCAACAAAGGTAACTCCATTGATTTATCATTTTTCTCGAGGAAATGCTATGCGTCAAACCTCTATAGTTGTTATTGTACTCGTAGTTTGTATTTGCTAGAAACAGTGTCAGCCAAAATTTGTGTTCCATCAAAGGGGAAAGGGCATGACAGGAATATCACAATTGCTTTGGTTATTTCTTGAAGACCCAGTGGGCTTCAAATTCGGTCTTATTTTTTTAAGTGTAAATGATTCAATAAAGATCTAAACAACTAGTTTTGTATATTTCGTGCAACAGCCATATTTAACGCTGCGTGGATTTATGTTGAAATTAAAGAATATGTTTTTGACTTGGGTATTCCCTCTCTACTCTCTTGTATCTTTCATCTCTTAATTCTATGACTATCTACCTTAGTTCTGCCCTAGGAATGACGTATGGACGGATGATAGAGTTATCTATCAACAAATGAAATGACATCATTTTAATCATTTTTATAGAATCCTAAAAAGGGCTTATCTTAGATTTGCCTCTCACTCACTCGGACTATCTGTCTTGGCTTTTTCTACAAATAGCCATGGCTTAATGCATGCCCGCAACTACTTGATTTTAATTCTACTACTTGATTAAATTGAATTAAAATCAAGTAGGTGGCTATTTGTAGAAAAAGCCGAAACAGATAGTCCGTGTGAGTGAGAAGCAAATCTGGAATAAGCTCTTTTTAGGGTTGTATAAAAATGATGTCATTTCATTTGTTGATGGATAAGTCTATCTATCATCCGTCCTTGCGTCACTCCTAGGGATCAACTAAAATTTATTTGATCCGGCTTGATCAGCGTTGTTATGAGCATAAAGTAGCTGATCATCTTCGGTTAGGGAGCTAAACTTGCAAGAATCCGGTTACTGTTTCGTGACTTGGTTGAAAATTGAACATTGAAAAAAAAAATTGAGTTTCGATTGCAAACAATTTAAGCTTTTGTAAGAGAAACTTGTGATTAAACTCAATTTGTTCAGGGTCATAAGTCGGGGTATCTGAAAGTGGCACTAAACTGATTTGACCTTGATTTAATTTTCCTATTGTTAGGTTGTTACATATATCGTTATGTCTAAAACAAAAAGGCATCCCTCCTCTTTAGTAATTCTACAAAAGAGTAAAAATTGAGTTTTTAAATCTTTCTCAAGGACAGTGGCGCATCTCCACCTACCAACCGTGGAGGAAATATACTTGCACATCTACAAATGAAATGAATGGATAAAGATCCATGGGGTATACAGTGCTTTCCCTGAAGAACTTTTTTTTATGAATTAAAGATAAGTAGTTGAGCTATATTAAGGAGATTTGCAGATCGCCTGTCTCTGCTACTTTCGTAAAAAATATAAAAGAAATAGTGTTCGGAAAGTGGTTAACTTATAGGAACCGCTCTAAATCTTGAAAAAAGAAAAATGCGTGATATCTTTTCCTTTTGACGCAACTAAATTACTTATAGCCTAGTTTCATTGAGTATAACTCACTCAAAGTTCAACTTCCAGTTCTCCCACTAATCTTTTAGAAGTCCGTATCTTCGTTGCTATTGCTAAATATTTGCACGTAACCAATGCAGGAGGGCTGCTGTCTTTTATTTGATTTTTACGGATAGTCCTTCCGGAATTTCTCAAGGGGCCTCAAGTTTTTAACTAATATAGTTTGTTTTTTTTATTGTTAGGGAATTGTGTCCTAAGACACTAGCTCTGAGATATTACTTGCTAAAAAGAAGGAAGCTTTCAGCAAAGCGATTATGGTTTTCTGAAAAGCAAAGGAACTCAAGTCGTTTCGTATTGTCGGCTATTGTTCTGTTAATTATCTTAACGTAATATCTGAAGATGCTTACACATCCTTTCCCCTAAATAGATCTAGATGGCCTTATTAAAATTAAAATTCGAGGTTGTGTTTTGCATAACAATAAAAAAATTAATCAAACACCAGCCCAAGAAGGTTTTAAATTGGTTATCACAAAATTAAGTTTAATTAAGTGGTTTGTATGACATGTATAGATACAAATTGTTCCTGGAAAAAAAACTGCCTCTAGGTCTTTATTGGTGTTGGAAAATAGCCAAAATATTTTGTGTGCAAAAATATAGCCTATGTTAAAGACTCCTTTTTTAGTAATGTCTTCTTTGATATTATCAACTATTGTAATAATGAAGTATGTAAGCTTAGAAACAATTATGAAATATTATAATTGTGCTGTTTTGCAGGAGTTCAAATCCATACGAGGGTAGGAAGATAATCGCCTACACAGACGTAGACACTCCGGGTGACACGGATTTGTTTTAATATTATAATTAATAAGGTGTGCATAGCATTTCCTTTCCTTTAACTTGTGATAACAATTAGTATATAAGATAGTAATTAGGTATTATTGACGCAATTAATTGGTCCTATTATTTGCTATTCTTTCCTTTGAACATGATTGCAATAAAAAGAGAAATGAAGGTTTTAATTTTTTTTATACCTTGATTGTTTTGATCTCGAAAATAGTAAAATTGTGTCTGAGGGTGGAAGTTTCAAATATCACACTATTTTTATTATTATTACTTTTGTTATTTTAAAGGCAACAATAATATTCTTTTGATTTTTGGATATGTACTTTAACTGTCTGATATTTCCGTTAAAGCCCATTCACAATGAAAAGTTTACTAATACCGAGAAGTAGATAGTGCCAATTTGAGCCAAACAGTTTTTTCATAGAATTTTTTAAATTGGCTCAAATTAGTGCTAGCTAATTCCCAGCATTAGTAAAATCTTATTGTGAATGTTAATAATAGGGTTGGAATCTTTCGAGCATTATTGGATTATGTATTCACCTTCGTCGATTAAGCATCGTTTCAGATTCGTACTTTAGAAGATATCCCTAATAAGTGGGTTAGAACCTTCTTGTATATATTCGTTAGGTGTGTCTCCTAGATTGGCAAGAATAAGTCAGGAAGGGACAAATTACCTTAAATTGCCTTAAGTGCATTGAACTTTTAATCGGCTGTTTGTTTCTCGAAAAATGATCTTTTGTGCGATTAAGCTGTTCATTTAAAAAAGTAAAGCGGGAAAGTTACTGTTACTGCTCAGGAGAACGTTGATAGATAAGGTTTTTGAATGTTAAGGTATATGTTCCCTCTGAAAAAAGCGATTTTGTGACAGACCTGCTGCAGTATCTTGTATTAAGAGGACAATAGTCTCAGATTTATTTATTCATCGAGCTAGAGTTATGATATTACTTCGACTACTTCTTGGAGAAGGATCTAAGATTGCTTCAAAGTTGGAAAATTGTCCTTTTCACCAACTAATATTCGACGTATTTTTAATCTATAGAACCCCTAAGCTAAATTTGTAAAATGAAATTGGGTAGATGAATAGAGCTGAATCTTAACTATGGAATCATAGGCAAATTGTTTTATATTTATGGCTTTCATTGATATATTAAATCGTAGATCAGAAAATAACGTACGAAAAATTGCACAGAGAACCTTAATTTATAAGTTGTTATACTATTGTACAATTCCTTGCCTAAGACGTATTTGCGTACATACCACATTTTATCCTTTCTGTGCTCGTCAACATCACCTAAAAACGCTCTAATTGAGATATCGGGCCCAGTTTTGGTTAGCAAACTACCCGGAAGGGCCATAGTGAGTTCATAAAAAGGGTGATAGCTCGCTTTAATGCTGCTAGTAAATCATTGCAAAGAAATTATGTTTAAAATTCCCATGAAATTAGTTATTTCTCTGATCCGAGGCAAAAGGCGCAATAATGTTGCAACAAAAAGCACCGAACTCTGCGCTTAAAATATGTTAGGTCCCAAAGAAGCATTGTTTTGTCAGGTGGATGAAACGAGAAACAATTAACTAGCAGTTTAATGGAACCAATTAATGTTAATGGTTTCTATTCATGTTGATTGAATTTAATTCCACCTAAAGTATACATTTGATAATTGGCGTGCTTTTCCAAAGAAAAAGCGCTTTAGCAAAAAGTACTTGGGACGAATTGTCTTGTATGAAGGAAATAATATTTTCTTGTGTAGCTACTAAAACAGCTGTTCCTAATTTAGAATTTTCTATAAGCCATTTTAAAACTTCCGAGTGTTCTTTTGTTTAAACTTTGCCCTCTTTAATGTTAATGGTGTTAGGAACTTGTTCTTATAACTCATTTGATTTTGAGAATAAACCAGTTTATTTAGTGTCAATTAATCGAAAATAAAACTGGCGAGCTCGTGGAACATTGTTTTTGTGTTTTGAAGGGTAAGGGGGATTTAGAGCACTAGGCAAATTTCCTAAGTGTGATAAATGAGCCTTAGGAAGCCAGTGTAACAAGTCCACTTAAAAAAAAAACAAGTTTAGCATCAAAGAGATAGATGCTTTCTTTATTTTAAAAATCAGAGATTTTAGATATAAAAAAAAAACTTCCAGCAGTGAGAATAAATAGTTTTCAGAAGCAATTTTACGCATTTAACAGCATTCTCTGTACTTCAGCACTAAAGTAAGGATTGGTGCGTTATAGTCAAAATATAGTGTGTTTTGTTGTTGTTGTTTTTTTCAATGATATTGGTTAGATTAATCTTCTACTTGTATATTGGTGAAGGCATAATTTAAGTATTATTGCATATCAGCAATGAAGCCAGGAATCTACAAATGACTTTCTTCTTTTATCAGACATTTGTTAAACTTTTATGAAGTAATCTTTTGAACTTCTAAAGGTTGTCTCAGATCTCTTCTCGTATTTTTGGAAGATTATCAATCCGTTTCGCATAAATTTTTTGTGATAGTTTGGATTTAAGAGGGTGTTCCCTCTGGATCTCCCCCCCCCCCCCTATGCAGTTGTATTGGCAAAGCTGAAAAAACGAAAAGTCCCCCCCCCCAAAAAAAAAAAATGAGTTGATTGATTGTTAAGTTGAGGTTGATTATTCTTCAGTTTATCCCTTTGGAGTTTTTAGCCATGGGAAAGGTAGTCACATTCAATAGGATCCAGAGAATATTATGCGTTCTATCTAACCTCTCGTTTCCTTTTATTTTTTATTTAATATAGTGGTTGAGACCAGAAAAAGAAATTCAAGAAGTTGTTGCGTTAAAATTGTGAGTGCTAAATGATTTCACTTACGGATTATGCGCAAAAAGATAATTTGGGCATACTTAACAATAAAATTTAGCGCTGATGAAATGTGGCGCTAATGAAATGTTAGAACCGTAGTTGATGGAAAAACAACGTTTGTGTCTCAGATTTCAGCACATTTTATTTATCCTTGAAACACAATAAAGCTTTCTGGGGTCCAAAACTGTTTCCCAGTAAATTCGTTGATTTAGAATGAATAGGTAAAAGTCATTTTGCGATTAGACCGTGTACATGCCAAGGTATTTACATAAATACGTCTAGGTCATTTATGTAGTCATTATAGGGAGCACATATTACTATGCATATTTTGCTTATGCTAGAAACTATTTACACCACATACCTGCCAAAGTTTTGACCCTTATTCATTACAAAGTTTTTTTTTTTTTTAATTTACTTTACTACAGTTTTGTGTATTTCATTTCAAGTTTTAAAGTTAAGCTCGATGTGTGGATGTATTCAAGGGCATCCGAGTGCGAGTGATAGTCTTGGTTTTTTTTTTCAAAGAAACAAGCGCTTTCATGGAAAATATTATCAAATTTGCTAGACATAACCCTTAAAGAATAGTGTGTCAAGCTAACCCATAAATGAGCATATCAAGTAAAGAAAATTCTTAAAATGAACGTTAATTCAAAATAAAATATCCCTAGATGCAAGTTATCACGAAATACTCCCTTTTGGGCTTAAGAAACGCCGCCACATCTCTCCAACCCTTTACCTTTAACTTGAGAAAGTGATCCAAATTGGTGAAATTCTCCTTCCAGTGGAAAGGGAACCAATCCTACGGTTGACATCCTGTTCATAGCAAGATGCGCTTTACGCTTAGTCTTATTCGATTTATTTTTTATTCTTCATTTAAGTCTGCGGAACGAAAATGTGCATTAACATTCTTAGCCGTAATAAAGATAAAAATAACGTGGGAATTTATTTTGTGAATACGAATCAATAAATTAAGAGGGGATTAGATTAAATGTAACTGAGAATATACTTTCGTCATAAATACAAAATGTATGATCAGTATCAGAGGAGTCACTACTCAAAGTGTTGGGAATGGGGTTAGCCAATAGATTTTACCCTGAGATCGTGATTGGTGAACCTGTCACAAAATTGCCTGGCGATTGGTGAGAGGAGGCTCCCTTTATCACCATACGTTATGCTTCTGACGACTCCCTTTTACCAATTAGGGATGCTTCGGACGACTAATATTTAGGCTTAAGTATTTGAAGGCTTCTTATGCATATATTTACAAATATTTTTCTTTTTTTGCAGGACCTTGGGAAGATCAGTCCTCCATTATAGAGACTTGGATGCCCCTCAAGACATTGATTTTGCTTGAGTTATGTTTCAGTACTTTTTTTTAATAACTGCTATACAAACTTCATACAGTGTTTGCAAGCTTTCATTTAATAAAGGTTTCATTAGAAATTCTTTTCAAAAAAGGATTCTTTCAGATAGGTGAATATGGTAAAATTTTAGGAGATATTAGAGGATTTATAGAGGGGGAGGGGGGGGGGTAAACGATCTTTTAGGTCCATGTTTTTACATTTCATTGAGAAAGCTTGAGTCTTCCTCTTGCATCCACCCCCCAGTATGCAGGTTTGATCTTATCTTCAAGCTATAAAAAACTTGGTCTTTGTTAATTTTTTATAAAAAGGTGCATCTGAGTGAACGCTGGCAAAGAAAATCATAAGTGTTTCGCGATTATAATACGTCAAACTAGATGTTTTCCGATTCTTGTAGGGGGGAGGCAAATTTTTGTTGTCAGTAATCGGTACAGCAGGGCCTGTATAATCTTGGCTCTAATTATCGCCATCTAACTTTATTTTTTGCTGGAAGAAGTGTTATATTTTTGACAGCTGTTCGGCTATGCTGATCTGAGTTATAAACCTTGTACCTGAATGAGACTTTGACAAAATAATAGAAAAAAGAGCAAACATAAGTATAATTGATTTCACATGTTTTCATTTCCAGATCTTTTTTTATTATTATTATTATTCATGGATTCCACCGTTGAGATCACGAACGAATGATAATAAAATATATTTCAGACTAATAATTCCTCTGAAAAGTTTACGAAACTAACATGCTGCTCCCAACTTGGCTTTCTTATCCTCCTTTTCATGTACCCCCTAGAGAAAATTTTAGTACCAACATAACCTAGTAAATCAATTATTTCTTTCAAACAGCAATTGCTGAGTGATACTAAGCTACTTGAAAATGATAGTAAATGTTGGTTTTCTTAATGTCCTGCTTATGCTGGAAGTAATTCTTAGGGAACCACTTTTTTATATGCTTACTATTTTGTTAGAAAATTTGCTTGAAATAATCCCAGAATTTCCACGGATTAACACCATTAAGAATGCTATATAAAGAGAGATGAATCCTCAGGTAAAGGCTGGTTTGGAGCTTTTCCTTATACATACAAAAAAAATCTGCTTCTCTTTCAGGACCACTTCCTCTTTCCTAATTCTGAATTTTTTAATCCATTTGTAAATAACAATCTTAATTGCCATGAATGAACTGCCATGTACGCGGTTTAAACTTGTCCTATTCACATGGAGGGACACATTTGCAGGACAAGGCAAAATAAAATTTGTATAGATTTTATAATGGAACTTAACAATTAATGGCAAGCGATATGATATCACATTCACAAAGACTAGATTAAAACGAAAAAATAATATAAAATCAAAACAACCCAATTATTGGAATTTGTTAGTTCTTGGGGGTATTATAAGGTACACTCGGTTTTAACTTTCGGCTCAGCTTCAATTGTCGCTGCGTCAATGAGGACTTCAATCCATCTGAAAAACAAACAGCTCCATGAGTATTAAATACAAACATACTTTTTCAACGTTCACGTCCATCCACGAAAATAAATATCTAATGACCAAAAAGCAAATATAAATGCTCTATCTTATTTTTTTTTTTACCATCGAAGCATATACAATTCTTTTTATCTCTACAGAATGGAGACCTCTTACGCTTGGGAAATAGGGGACCTCCTCCTCAGTGACTGTAAAACAAATGAGTGGAAATGGTCAAATAGGGCGCCGCCGCGCCTAAAGGACATAAAAAGAGAATAAAGATACTCCAGAAGCTACTGATGGCGCGTAGGGCATCGACAGCAATCGATCCTTCAATTGCCTGGTTTTTCAAATAGGGATGAGTTGCAAGCCAGTTCGCCCACCTTGCAGCAGCTGGGATTGAACCCTGGGCCCAGTATTGCCAAGCAGATATCAATGCATTCTGCAACCGCAGAATGGAAGATCATAAGTTCTTAATTTAAAATTTCAAAGAGGTCCATTTCTATATTTCCAAAATACTTCCAATCACCAATTTCATCTTAAAAAAAACTTTCAATTTACGGTATTTGAGTAGAATATTGTTGATCAAGTATAATTTCATAAATACATTTTAGAATAAAACCGGGCTTCTTCAGCATCCAATTCCACATCCTCCCCGTCAAAAAAAAATTATAATCTCCAATGAATTTTTCCTATACAGTTTACATCAATAACTACACGCAGGGAAGGGGTATTCCTTTATCTGAAC
This sequence comes from Artemia sp. Qi Xiang Cuo, assembly GCF_049724085.1. Taxonomy (NCBI): domain Eukaryota; kingdom Metazoa; phylum Arthropoda; class Branchiopoda; order Anostraca; family Artemiidae; genus Artemia; species Artemia sp. Qi Xiang Cuo. Next base: position 51,289,200 of record NC_142802.1, read on the forward strand.
TTGGTTCTGAATACTCCCTCCCCTATGGGGAAAAATCTTCTGCCCTCCCCCCCCCCCCGTCCTGAGGATTGAACTTGTGTACACCTATGTCTAAATCTAAATGTTCTCAACGTTTCAGCACATACAAAGAGTAGAAGAGGGGGAATCCTAGTCCCAAGATTGTTCAGAAATACAGCACTTCATCAGCTTTTCTCACAGATCTGTTACTAATTATCATGGCTTGTTTTGATCGGTGACTTGACGCCTATGTTTATAACCAAAACTACTCGAGAGCGTTGGAATTTTGGACTGACAAGTGTGTTGGAACTCTAGGAATCGGCAAAAATAAAAATTTTAATTTTACGCTCACGAAATGCGTTGCAACTAAATCGCGAAAAGAAAATCGCATGAAAAATAGTCCAAAAGCCACTCAAAATACAAACCTAGTTGTCAAGTTTTTATTCAAGTACTTTACTTAAAATGATCTAGCTCAAATGTTCCTACTGGAAAGTTTTAATCTATCTTGGGAGTTTTTTCTTACTTTCGGACTCAAAGGGCATATAAACACCAGAATTCCAAACAGAGTGAAAGCAAACAGCGAAAATGATATTGTCAAAAGGTCCAGTAACAATGAGTTTTTTTTCCGTAATACAAAATTTTCATAATGAAAATATTATATTCTTCGAGAGATGAATTTCCCATGGGAAGAAAGCTTCGTCAAATGTAGTAATTTAAAATCAAATAAAAAGCAAATAAGACTCGTAACCGGTTTCAACAGGAAAAGATTTAAACCTCGTAAACGAGTGATAAACTCAACAAGAGTAAAATTCCTACAGACTGCTGACTCTTGACTGCGATTAGAGCTGAAAACTGGATTGTGATGCTATAGCAGCAAAAGTGGCGAGAGATTTGGGTCTTTTGAGGAGTCTAAATAATGAACTACCACCAAGAATTCTGATGGCCTTTTACCATTCTCTTATTAGCCCGTATTTTTATCAAGGATCTTTGATTACTGTGGACTATTCCTTCTGTGCCAAGTTTCAAAAGAGTTTAGGTTTTCAAAATCAAGTCGTTCGGACTTTAGGTGGCCATGTGACCGAACAAATAGTACTTCAAGTTGTTCTACTAAGCTAAAAACTTTAAATGTTCACAAGTTAAAAGAATATCAACTAGCTTTCTTTCTTCTTTTCAATGTTTGAATCGATGTTACTCTATAAAATACTTTAGGAAATCATTTACGTTCGCCTCGTTTTATTATTGTTATGGAACTAGGAATCCTTTGAGGATAGTGTCTGAGGCTCAGAATCTCTACTCAAGGGTATATGGCTGGCTGAGACAAGCTACCTTCTGGGATCTAACGTTTTGGATTAGAGGAATTTTTCAATGAAGTTCTATATATATATATATGTTTGTAAAACTGTTTGTAACGATTATCAAAATATCACTAAACAAATTTTTACCGTAAAGCAAGAAAAAATAACCACTAAAATTGGCGCTAAATCACCACAACTAGAGCTAAATTACCAAAACTAGAGTTAAATCACGATAAGTGGCAACCCTGCGTACGACTTCAATATCTATTCATGACCAAATGCAAATTGATAATAATTTAGGCGGCGTTGAGCAGGTTTCATTTATAAGTCATTTTTAGATATTTCCTTGCCTTCTTAAATTTGAACACACAAGAGAAGCAAAAAAAAAAACAATTTCAGTCAAAACCATGGTTTTTAATCGTTGGAGAAGGTGATCCCCAGATTCAAGTAGTCACCTCTACTTGAAGTGCAATTACGTTCTTTCTAATTTATTAATGCCAAACAACCAGTGACCTATGACGCCCAAAACGAGAGGGTATCCTTTCAAAAGAAACTAGAAAGATTACTTTGAGTCCCATTCAAAATTAGGTTTTACCAATACAGAGATCTAGCTAGCGCTAATTTGGGCCAATTAGAATTTTTCATAGATTTTTCAGCCAATCAGAAAATCCTACGAAAAATCTTGTTGATTCAAATTAGCGAAGCTATACCACGGTATCAGTAAAATCTCATTATGAATGAACCATCAGTGCACTGTTTCTCAACCTGGGGGTCGCCATCCCTTTATTAAGGATCTTAGTCAGTCAGAGAAATTAAAGGTTTAATACAAAAGAGGCTTTATGTTAATTAATAGATTTCAGTGAAATAACCAAAAATTCTAAATCAAAAGTTAAAGCTTTGAAAAATGATTAAGCGCATGTCAATAACCTATGTAATAATTAGGCTCTGCTAAACAGATAATTTTAATGAAACCACAATTGACTATAAGGGGAGGGGGACTGAATTTATTTGTGGAAAGAAGGAAAGGGGTCACAATGCCAAAAAAGCTAAAAGTATTTTTTCCACAAATACTTATCCGCCGATACATTTACAGAGACGTCTTTAGTTTACAGGAGTTCAGGAAAACGTTCAATATTTGAAACGGCGGAAAATGTTTAAGGACCACAAGCTAAAAGACTATCTCACATAATTTTATTTACTTAAAGCAAAATTAAGCCACTTTTCAAATTTTTCAGATTTACAAGATTCACTTAATCAGAATCTTCAAATTTATTCAGCCACGAGTTTAAATTTTTACATATCCTTTGTACATGTTCTCTGTACAAGAGAACTCATATTAAATTCTTACATATTTCTTTCTCGTGTAAATCCTTGAAATCAACAACCGTTTTCACGAAATGTTTAAACCCCTTATTTTGCTCTCCTTTAACATTCCAAAAACATTAGTTAAGTCATTCGGTTTTGAGGACAACAATATAAACGTTTGCACAACCAATAGTCTTTTTATCAAATAATCAAGTATTTATTGGCCAGGAGGGTATTTTTTTAAGACCAGTGCGTCCATCTAAAAAGCTCGTTCAAGGACGTATCTCAATTTCTTTTTCGAAATTTGTCAGGAGGTGCGAAATATTCCCAGGGAATATTTGCAAAAGGATATATTTCGCACTTTTTGGAAATAAGTTTGCAACTGAGAAAGGGTTGTTTAGTGGAAGTCACAGAGAAACCCGATTTTGTAAAATCGGATTATTCCAATCAAAATACAAATAATTTCTAAAGCACCAGCACTCCCACTTCCTCTTGAAAATTCCTCTTAAAAAACTTAAAAATTTCCGAAGAAGGAAGAATCCAGTTTAGCTCCATAATTTGGTAACCGCTGAATTGTATCCATTAAATTGAATCCCCTTTCTCTGCCTACCTTTCTTTCTTTTGCCTAGAATTCGTCTTCCTCATTTTTACGTATTCTTCCTTTCTCCTAATTTATGTTTACGGTCCCCTTCCTCTTATTAAATAATTTTTCAGTCTCTTTCCCTAGTATCTCTTTACCCGAAAATCTTCATTTTAATTTTTCTTAATATTTTTCCTATTTAGATTTTAAAGTCAAATATAATCCTTTGGTCTAGTAAATGAAATTAAAGGGTGATTCTTATTGGAATCCTGGTGTTGATCTCAAATTTGGAGATTGGTGAAGCACCCAGGCTGCATGTGAAATAATTTCGTCAAGCTTTTTATTTGAACCTTTTGCCTGTTTAAGACTAAAAATCTTTATCGCATAGGATATTGTCTCTGATGCAATTTATTACGATAAATACAAACTGCAGTCAAATTTATTGTTGCAGCCAGTTTTTGCACAAAAATGTACCCTTTGATATTTGTTGTTTATCTTTGTTTAAATTTTGATAGTCACAATTACATATTACATGTCTTTTGTTATATTTTTTACATTACTATATTTGCTTTGATTTGTTCCCTTCGTTAACAACACAAAAGACATGAAAAGCTATCAAGCCCAAACACTGGGATCCAGGCGAAGCCTATGGACCGTTTTCACAAGGATTGGAGCTGAACTCATGTCCACTTCTTACCTTCGTGAAAACGTATCGATTCAACAAAAAGGGGCATTTCTCCATCCAGTTCTACTCTGGTCTCAAGGCAGAGCTGAACTAGAGCTCTTGGTTGAGTTCAACAAGAGATGGATGAGAGGAGAATAAAAAAGAACAACTCCACCTCAAAAACACAGGACCACATGGATCCAGGATTTTCACGCAGCTCACTTTCTCGTGAAAATATGCCCCTAACTACATTTCTCAATACGGAAAAATAAGTTGCATTAGAAAACAATTATAAACAACACAGATTTGAGTTTTAAAATCCAACATATCCGAATTTTGCAAAAAACTAAATTTCAGAAAACACTGCGAAAAGTGGGGTGTAGAAAGCACTGGAATCAGGAAACAAAATGTCATGAGAAAAATAGTAGTTTTGCGAATCGCTGTTTCGCAACAACTCACTGCAGCACCAAGCCACCGGAGGCCAACATAGCTACACATGCTCCTTACTCAATCCCGATCTATTCTATGCCTCCCTCTTTAAACCCTCACAAGAAGTTCCATTTCCCTCAAATTTTTCCTTGCGACATCCTCCCACCCTGTTTGGGGACGACCTGCTTTTCGTTTGGCCCTAGGAGATTTGGTTTATAAGCATTGTATTGCAAAGTACAATCATCACTGTAATTTTGAAAACTACTTTTGTTTATGTTTGCGAAGGAACTTACTTTTTCGAACTGGTTGAGTCTTCCGCATGGAAGGTAATAGTCCTGGTGGAATCATCCACGTGATATGTCAAATCCCCTTCTTTTGTGACATTAAAGTGAGTGAGCTTGAATACGGTTGAATGGTCAGCACCGTCAACATCCTTCAAAAGAAGATAGAATATATATATATATATATATATATATATATATATATATATATATATATATATATATATATATATATATATATATATATATATATATATATATATATATATATATATATATATATATATATATATATGCAATTTATAGCAAAATTAGACACACTTCGGATTCATTTAACATTTTCCCAATTTTTGCCGTACTCAAAATTAATCATTTACCCTTTATGATTCTTTCTTATTATGATGATTTAGTTTCTACTTCATTTGGTAGCTTACAATTGACGTCTTGTAAAGTCAATTGTAAAGACGCATATTTTACAAGAGAGCCAAAATACAGTACTAACGTAGTACTGTATTTAGGAAATCCCCTACTTTCAGATATGCTGAGTTAGTTCATTTTTGAGCTTAGTGAATTTAAGGAATTTAGACGACAGATATACAGATCAAATAGCTCAAGTAACTGAAATCTGCTACACTAAACTTTCCGACAGTGTGAGTCAGGCCCACGATCTGTTTAAACCTAGGGAGGCAGCTATTACTACTGAACAACAATGGTGCGCCGACAAAGCCCCAATCGAAAATTAAGATTTTAGTGTAACTTTGCCGTTCATAATTATTCATTAGGCAATTGACTCTCTTTAAAAAATAATAGAATAGAATCTAATTGCGCTTAAACCCCAAAGGCCATGGCAAAATATATAAAACAAAGGACAAATACACAGAAGGGACAACAATCCTAACATAGCTCTATGATCCATCGCGAGACAGAGGAATCGTGCCAAACTTCTGACACCCATCAACATTCATAAACACACACACTCACCAACCACTCGAAATCAAAATCATCCCTACAAAACCTTCAATTCTCCAATCAGTCAGTTCGTCACATTCACACATCAAATCTCCACACATAGGACAAAAATAAGGACCAATCTTTGACTTTTCCCTCCCGATAAACTCTCTTCTTTGGCCCAGTGGCAAACTATCAGCCCCACCTCAATTAATAACTTTATCGCCTTTTTATTCAAACGGACCTCAAAAATAAAACTTCACCCCAAATCTCCTTCGATCGACAATAAAGACCCAGTGAATTCGAAAGCGAGCGCTGGGCCTGCCATGCCTCTATTTCCTGGTCCTGTAAAATCCTTTCAACTAATCCACTTGCTTCGTCCCTCATATCCTCAAGCCCTAAATCATCCCACCACAAATGACTTAATCCCACTGATCTAATATACTCTTAACTTGGTACCAAATACTTTTGGCAGAAAAAAATTAAAACTTGCTCCTTCCAAGTCAGTCATTCCCTTGTCGCACAGATGCAGCAATATGTTCTGTGTCTTTTTCATTTAATTTAATGTATCATTAAGATCAAGGTACTGATTAGTCTTGAATACATCGCACTTTTCTGGATTATTGTAACTTGTTTGCTTTATGAATAAACCTAGCTATTTTATCTATATCTGGCTATCATAAACATTAGGTAAGACAGAAATACCTCGACATTCATCCGAAGTTATCAATCTAGGTTTCAAAGTATTAAATCGCGTTTGCATAATGATAAAGTAAGAGAGTAAACAATTGAAATAAATAAATCTGGAATTTTTTTACGCTAAATAAAAGAACGCAAAAGTACATGTCATAGTAAACGTAGCAATATTGAAACACATTTTCCAAAATAACGTAGTTAAAGAAAAAGAAGATAGAACTGTATCATAGGCAGCGCAATAGCGCTGCCTAAGCAAAGAACGATGTTGGCACAATGTATTTTTTTTTTCTTTTTTTTTTTAGTTTGTTTCTTTAAGACCAGTTGTCGTAGAAACTTCGAAAAGGGCTCATTCGATCGGAAATTGGAAAGGCTTGTGCCCTTTTTAATAGCCGAAAGTGATTGGAAGACAACTAACACCACTTTCACGCCCACATTTTCCCAAACACATCCAATCAAAGTTTTGAGACAGCCATTTTGTTCAGCGTAGATGAAAGATCTGGAAATTATGTAGTTGAGGACACTCCCCCCACAGCCCTGAGAACAAGGGTTGTAAGGTATGCCCTGGGGGCATATAAGGTTTTTTATAGAAAGCGTTGTCGTAGAAATTTCAAAAAGGGCTCATTCAATAGGAAATTGAAAGGGCTAGTGCCCTTTTCAGTAGTCGAAAGTGATTAGAGCGCAACCAAACCCCCTCTCACGCCCAGCATTTCCCAAAACATATCAAATCAAAATTTTGAGATAGCCATTTTGTTCAACGTAGTTGTAAGTTCTGTAAATTAGGTCTTTGAGGATGACACCCCCCCCCCACCGCCCTTAGAGTAGGAGTTGTAAGTTATGCCCTGGGAGCATATAAAGTTTTTATAGAAAGCGTTGTTGTAGCAACTTCAAAAAGGGCTCATTTGATTGGAAATTAATAGGGCTAGTGCCCTTTTTAATAGTAGAAAGTGATTGGAGGGCAACTAACCCTAGTCTCACGCCCACCATTTCCCCAAACTAAAACACATCAAATAAAAATTTTGGGATAGCCATTTTTTTCAACGTAGTTAAAAGTTCTGGAAATTATGTCTTTGAGGACGACAAACCCCCCACACCCCTCAGGGCAAGGGTTGTAAGTTATGGCCTGGAGACATATAAGGTTCTTATAGATAGCGTTGTCGTAGAAACTTCAAAAAGGGCTCATTCAATAGGAAATCGAAAGGGCTAATGCCTTTTTCAAAGTCGAAAGTGATTGGAGGGCAACTAACCCCCCTCTCACGCCCACCATTTCCCCAAGCACATCCAATCAAAATTTTGCGATAGCCTTTTGGTTCAACGTAGTTTAAAGTTCTGGAAATTAGGTCTTAAAGGTTGACAAAGCGCCCCCCCCCTCACAGCCTACTTGGTAGGAATTGTAAGTTATGCCCTGGGGGCATATAAGGTTTTTATAGAAAGGGTTGCCGTAGAAACTTCAAAAAGGGCTCATTCGATTGAAAATCGAAAGGGTTAGGCCCTTTCTAATGGTAGAGTGATTGTAGGGTAACTAGACCCCCTCTCACGCCCACCATTTCCCCAAACACATCCAATCAAAACTTTGAGATAGCCATTTTTTCAACGTAGTTGAAAGTTCTGGAAATTAGGTCTTCGAGGATGAAAACTCCCCCAGAGCCCTCAGGGTAAGAGTTGTAAGTTATGCCCTGAGGGCATATGAGGTTTTTATAGAAAGCCTTGTTGTAGAAACTTCAAAAAAGACTCATTCGATTGGAAATTGAAAGGGCTAGTGCCCTTTTTAATAGTCGAAAGTGATTGAAAGGCAACTAACCCCCTTCTCACGCCCACCAATTTCTCAAACACATCCAATCAAAATTTCGAGATAGCAATTTTCTTCAACGTAGTTTAAAGTTCTGGAAATTTGGTCTTTGAGGATGACAACCCCCCCCACCCACAACCCTCGGGGCAAGGATTTTAAGTTATGCCCTAGGGACACATACGGTTTTTATAAAAAGTGTTGTCGTAGAAACTTCAAAAATGGCTCATTTGATTGGAAAATTAAAGGGTTAGTGCCCTTTTTAATAGTAGAAAGTGGTTAGAGGGCACCTAACCCCCTCTCCCGCCCACCATTTCCCCAAACAAATCCAATCAAAATTTTGAGATAGCCATTTTGTTCAACGTAGTTCAAGGGACCGGAAATTATGTCTCTGAAGATGACAAACCCCCCACAGGCCCCAGGGCCAAGGTTGTAAATTATGTCCTGTGGACATATAAGGTTTTTATAGAAAACGTTGTCGTAGAAACTTCAAAAAGGGCTCGTTCAATTAGGAATTGAGAAGGCTACTGCCCTCATTAATAGTCAAAAGCGATCGGGGGGCGAATGCCGCCCCCCACGCCCATCATTTCCCCAAACCCTTCCGATCAACATTTAGATATGGCCATGTTGTAGAAACGTAGTTGAAGGGTCTGAAAATTATGTCTTTGAGTAAGAACCCCCACCCCGCCCACAGCCCTCAGGGCTAAGGTGGTAAGTTATTCCCTGGGGGCATACAAGGTTTTTATAGAAAGCGTTGTCGTATAAACTCTAAAAAGACCTATTCGATTGGAAATTGAAAGGGCTAGTGCCCTTTTTTAATAGTCGAAAGTGATTGAAAGGCAACTAACCCCCCTCTCACGCGCACCATTTTCTCAAACACGTCCAATCAAAATTTTGAGATAGCAATTTTCTTCAACGTAGTTTAAAGTTCTGGGAATTAGGTATTTGAGGATGAGAACCCCCCCCCCTCCCCCCACCCACAACCCGCGGGGCAAGGATTGTAAGTTATGCCCTGGGGCCACATACGGTTTTTATAAAAAGTGTTGTCGTAGAAACTTCAAAAAGGGCTCATTTGATTGGAAAATGAAAGGGTTAGTGCCCTTTTTAATAGAAGAAAGTGGTTAGAGGGCACCTAACCCCCTCTCCCGCCCACCATTTCCCCAAACAAATCCAATCAAAATTTTGAGATAGCCATTTTGTTCAACGTAGTTCAAGGGACCGGAAATTATGTCTCTGAGGATGAAAAACCCCCACAGGGCCAAGGTTGTAAATTATGCCCTGTGGACATATAAGGTTTTTATAGAAAACGTTGTCGTAGAAACTTCAAAAAGGGCTCGTTCAATTAGGAATTGAGAAGGCTACTGCCCTCATTAATAGTCAAAAGCGTCAAAAGCGATCGGGGGGCGAATGCCCCCCCCACGCCCATCATTTCCCCAAACCCGTCCGATCAACATTTAGATATGGCCATTTTGTAGAAACGTAGTTGAAGGGTCTGGAAATTATGTCTTTGAGTAAGAACCCCCACCCCGCCCACAGCCCTCAGGGCTAAGGTTGTAAGTTACGCCCTGGGGGCATACAAGGTTTTTATAGAAAGCGTTGTCGTATAAACTTCAAAAAGGGCTCATTCGATTGGAAATTGAGAGGGCTATTTCCCTTTTTAATCGTCAAAAGCAATCGTAGGGAGAATCAGCCCCCAACCCACGCCCATCATTTCCCTACACATTTCCGATCAACATTTTGATATGGTCATTTTGTCCAACATAGTTGAAAGGTCTGGAAACTATGTCTTTGAGGATGACAACCCTCCCCCATAGCCCTCAGGACAAGGGTCGTAAGTTGTGCCCTAGGGGCATATAAGGATTTTATAGAAAACTTTTGTCGTAAAAGCTTCTAAAAGGGCTCATTCGATTGGAAATTGAAAGGGTTAGTGCCCTTTTTAATAGTCGAAAGTGGTTAGAGGGCAACTAACCCCCTCTACCACCCACTATTTCCCCAAACACATCCAATCAAAATTTTGAGATAGCAATTTTGTTCAACGTAGTTCAAAGGTCCGGAAAATATGTCTTTGAGGATGACAAATCCCCCACAGACCCCAGGGCAAAGGTTGTAAATTAGGCCTTGGGGACATATAAGGTTTTTATAGAAAACGTTGTCGTAGAAACTTCAAAAAGGGCTCGTTCAATTAGGAATTGAGAGGGCTACTGCCCTTATTTATAGTCAAAAGCGATCGGAGGGCGAATGCCCCCCCACGCCAATCATTTCCCCAAACTTTTCCGATCAAAATTTTGATATAGCCATTTTGTTGGAACGTAGTTGAAGGGTCTGGAAATTATGTCTTTGAGACATACTCTGGAACCCCCCACAGCCCTCAGGGCTTAGGTTTTAAGTTATGTCCTGGGGCATATAAGGGTTTTATAGAAAGCTTTGTCGTATAAACTTTAAGAAGGGCTCATTTGGTTGGAAACTGAGAGGCCTATTGCCCTTTTTAATAGTCGGAAGTAATCGTAGGGAGAATCAGCCTCCCACCCACACCCATCATTTCCCTAAACATTTCCGATCAACATTTTGATATGATCATTTCATTCAGCGTAGATGGAGGTGCTGTAAATTACGCCATTGAGGATGACAACCTCCCCCCGCCACAGCCCTAAGGACCAGAATTGTATGTCAGGTCTTTTGAGCATATTAGGTTTTCATTGTCATTTCGTCATGGCAACTGCCTACATGGCTCAATTAATTTGTAATTGAGGACTAGTGCCGTTTTTAATAGTCAAATGTGATCATAGGGCAAATGCCCCTCTTCACGCCTACCATTTCCCTGAACACTTCCAATCAAAATTTTGAGATAGCCATTTTGTTCAACGTATTTGAAAGGTCTTGAAATTAGGTCTTTAAGGATAATTTGTACTTTACTGAAAAAATTCTTTTAAATGTTTTCATTTTCATCTTATCCTTATTTTAGCTTTTATTTATCGTCACGGAAAGGCAGTGTGGTCTCCGAAATTATCTACGTCATTTTTATAACTTTAAGAAATCAAAAATTAATTAAGATTTCAAGGAATAAATATCAGCATGTGTATATCAACCTGACAATGCATTTTTTTTTTTTCTGTAAATTCATTTTAATTTTTTAAGTAAAGTAAAAATTATTTTCTGACTTTTAGAGAGCATAGGGGTTTAGAACCCTACTCATATTAATTTCTGCTCGTTTTGAGTTTAACCCTGTAATTTATTTTAATTTCTATTTGTTTTGTGTTTCATTTATTTATTGATACTTATTTATGGTAGTTGTATGCTTGGCTTATTATTTGATTCTGTTTTTGTTCATTTTTGGTTTAATGGAGTTCTTTACTTTTTTTTGAAAAACTTATTTTTTGGAAAAAAGTTTTTTAATTAATCCCTTTTAATACCCCAAAAGACTCGCCACTTAGCTCCATATTTTCCTAAAAAGCGCGTCATGTCGGAGCAGGTGAACTTAGCTGTTTAAACACGAAAACTGAACAGTGAACAATCCAAACCAAATTTTATACTTCAAGTAGTGTCAAATATAAACAACCATTTCCCAATGGTTAGTTTGTAAATCCCAATAAAAGTGTTACAATAAAAAGGCGCCCGCCAACGTAAGAGTCGTATGACTTTAATTATTCATGTTGACAAAGTCTAACAGTTTAAAATCCGCACTGTATTGCCCAAAAAAGTTTTACGCTTACCTTAAATAGTTGCCTTCTTAAGCTGCTTCACTGTGCTAAACATGTGTGATACGTCAAGAGTAGATAAGATATTTGTTTCAAAAATAGCTATCACAAGCCCCGAAGGACCCAATTTGAATTTGGGGGTCAAAAACAGGACAAACATATTAAAAGAAGTTCAAAAACAATAACATGCTTAAGACTGGCAAAATAATACCGAATTAAAATGACAAAATGAATACATTAAAAAGTAACTGCATATTATTAAACAAAGGCCATGATAACAAAACTGTACCAATAAGCCAAGACCTTGTGAATCACATTCTCAGCAACATCGAATTTTTAATAGTCAGACGTAAATTTCTATGGTTAATAAGTTAATTGTGAACTGGTTATAAGTTAAAATTAGAGTAACACATCAATCTTCGACTACTTTGATAATGGGATAACCCTTCTCTTTTTTATAAGAATTGTTATAATCAGGTATGCGTTCAGGTAAACGACCTCTAAATATTTTTATAAAATAAAAATATTAGTGTGCCATTCGTCAAGAGATTGCTAATTAGTCAGGTTGAAGAAGGTTGCTAATTAGTCACCCTTCTGTTTTAGGTGAAAAAATTACGATATCTATGTTGGCTTTATTAGATAACAGAAGGATAAATGTACCTGATGCTTTTTTTACACAGACAACATATTCTGTGAGATTAAATAAGAGTAAAAATACCAGCCCAAAAAGCAATAAGTTACTCCAGTTTTTTTTTTAAATTGAATAGGTGAAATGACAAATTGTTTAGTAAATTAAACTGAATGTTGATTATAATTTTTACCTCTGTAGGAACTTTAATTTTATATCCCACAACAGGAATGGCTTCTAAGGCAGCAACGTCTTCTGAAGCTTTGTAGAAATATAGGACTCTGTCTTTCAAGACGCACCATAACCGTTTCCAAGAATGGCCTTGACGCCTCCAAAGAAAACCACTCATTTGAGAATCTTCATCTTTGGGACAAACCTAATTCAAAATTGAAACAAGATAATGCAAACTCAGGGGTACATACTGCTAAACAAGAGAGAGAGAGAGGAAGAGAGAGAGAGAGAAGGGGGGATAAAGGGGAGATATCCTAACCGCCATCCAAAGGTCTACCGGACAGCGGCAACTGTGAAAAAATAGAATGTGGCAAATTCATTCGAGTAGTGGTGGCTGTGATTGGGATGCTTGGAGCTGTAACCCCACACCCATTTATTACGGGGAGGTTTCATATTTCTACAGAGAAACCTGGCAATCTGCTAAAAAAGGATTTGCTTTTCAGCGAAAGTAAATGTAGCAAAATAGAAAATGATATAAAAAATAATTTAGCACTTAATAATACATGTTAGACATCAAACGAAAAGCAAAATCTAGCTGAACTTCGAATTAAATTTTTAAACAGGGCGATTTTTTGGGCTAGAGTGCAAAAATAAAAAAAAATTATGTGCGGACATCAAACACATGACGAATCTCATCTAAACCTTCAAAAGATACGTACATATTTTAGCAACAGATTTTGGTTACTGAGGGTCCTAGAAAAGAAAGAGGAGGGGTCGAAATTGTAAAAAAAAAAAGGTTGAGTATTAGAAATATATGCGAATCACCAAATGACCTAATATGCGAATCATAAATGACCTTATGTGGCCTAACAAATGACCTAAGTTAAGATTTTAGAGGCCCAAAGAAGGTCCTTGTATTGTTCGCAGATGACACAAATCTCACGATTGTTGCTCGTACGGAACAAGAGTTAGTCGGATTGTTAGAAGGTGACCTGCATAATATTGAGCGATGTATGACATCGAACAAACTGGCTATCAATTTTAGTAAATCTAACTGGATTATTTATGGGAGATCTAAGAATTACTATCCATGGTCAACAACCCTGAATGCTGGTCCGTCCCGGATATCTCGGAAAAGTGCGGTGAAATACCTGGGAGTTATTCTGGATGAGACCCTCTCGTTTGTAGAACATATACAGTGTGTATCTTCTAAAGTGGCCCATAATGTTGGAATGATGCGTAAATTAAAGCATTTCTTTCTGTTAGAATACTGTGCCTTAGTTATTTTTCGTTGGAGCACCCCTATTTACTTTGTAATTACTGTTGTTCAGTGTGGTCGTCCACATTAATCGCACATCTTAGGCAGTTACGTATTCTCCAGAATGGGGCTATCATGGTTCTTTCTAATAATGATTCTCCTTCTTCGGTAAGGGATCTGTATAAGAGTTTACATATACTACCGATTTCTGGTCTATTTGAGTTCTATAGAGCACAGTTAATGTTCGATATTTTTGAATAATGTAGCACCGTTTTGCCTGCATAATATATTTTGTTCCTTTTCTGAAAGTCATCAATATGGTACTAGTAACACAGGTATGATTCAACGACCAAGGAAACCATCGACTCGGTCTGGCTTCTCGCTCAGACACCAGCTTCCGTTAACATGGGAAACACTACCAGGTGAGATTCTAAACCAAATGGTTAGACTCAATTTCCGTAGGCTGCTAAGGGGCCATTGTGTTGGTTGTTATGATTTTGATTAATGTGTTTTTTTGTTGTTGTTTTTTTTACCTCAAGTAATGCCAAATAGTATGAGGATTGATAATGAATATTAATGGTAGCCTACCGTCGGGGAATTGATTGAGCAAGAGGTGTCTCGTCTTTTTTTTTTTTTTTTGTTTAAAGATGTGACGATGTCAAGTTGAAATGAGATAATGCCTGACAAGCCTAGATGACCAGGCTTCTGGAAGTTTGTAAATATTTATGTAAATAAAGTGATTTCTCTTATATATAAATAAAAAAAAAACAAAAAAAACTTCCCACTCATAGGAAAAAATTCTTCAAAACTAAGTCGGCAAGATGGCTGTGGCGTCAATTCACGGAAATCTAAGAAGGTAGGATGTATTTTTGAAAATCTAGATGGATGAGAGAAAAAACATGCGGTATAAATCCCCCCCCTCCAATTGACGCCACTACAAGATGGAGTCAATGGTTAAACTTTTAATTAAAATTAAATTTTTAATTTTAAAAATTAAACTGATGTTACATCACCCAATCATTAAATGATCACCTTGAAACAAAGACATGTTTTAGACCTATCTTTTCCACTTTTACCTGAGCTATCATAATAGGCAGTAAAATAGCACAATACAAAAAAAAAAGCTTGACAACTCAAACAGCTACAGAGATAAACCAAAATTAGAGATCAGTGCCTTTATCGACACTACAATAGCAATTACAGATGGCTGTAGAATATTAAGAATAAAAGTTTAAACTTTACATCAAAAAAGAACAATGAAGGAGTTTAGAAAAAATAAGAAAAAAAATTAATAAAGACAAATAAGCTCTGAGATATCCTATATGAACTTTTATTATCCTCCCTCTGAGAAAAATTTAGAACTTATCGATTTATTTTAATAGGAATTTATAAATCATTTAGAATATTGAAAGAAAATGGTAAAAAAAAGAAATTTTAAGAAATGTGATAAGTTGCAAGTTTTGTAGACGCAGGTTTGTTGTTTGCAAATAATAAACGCAAGTTTTATCGCAGGCAGTGCAATAGCGCTCCCAAAGTAAAGAGCAATTTTTTTATTTTATTTGTCTTACCAAGGCATTTCATATGAAAGTAGTTGTCGTAGAAATTTCGGATGGAGCTCATTCGAATGAAAATTGAAAGTTCTAGTGCCCTGTTTAAGAGTCAAAAGTGGTTAGAGAGCAACCAGCCCCCTCAAATGCCCCTTTTTTCTCAGAGGCATCCAATCAAAATTTTGAGATAGCCATTTGTTTAGCATAGTTGAAAGGTTCAATAACTATACCTCTGGGAATGTCAACCCCTCCTCCACAGCTTTCGGGGCAAGGACTAAGTTATACAATTCACTCATTGTTTAAATATAGTATGTGTTATAGGGAAAGAGGGAAATGTTTACCTTAGGTTTCCAAAAAAGTCAAATGCATTGAGGTGAAGCTTTCAGGAAACGTTTAGAAGACTGTTGGACTAAATAACAAAATACATTTTAAAAGTTTATTCTTTTCTAACTTTAATAAATCCAAAGTTATTAAGACTTTTAAGAATGAATATCAGTATGTATATTAAATTGTCAATCCAGATTCATTTGTTGTTGTTTTTTTCAGTAATCTTAGGTATGATGGTGATTTTTTTTTTTATATTATGATAAATAAAAACAGACAGCAGGAAATAAAGACTTTTTAGTAAAGCGCAAATTATGTTAAAGTCTTTCGAAGGGGGCGTAGCCTTACTCCTTTTTGTCGTTGCTTCTGCTTGTTTTGTTTGACTTACTATTTATTGTAATCTCTGTTCGTTTTGGGTTTCATTTATTTATTGATGGTGATTTATGATAGTTTTACACTTGAAAAATTATTTGACTTTATTTCTGCTCATCTTTGGTTTAATCCAGCTCTTTACTTTCCTTTGAAAAACTTCTTTTGTGGAAAAACTTTTTCTTTTTAATTAATACAAAATATAATACTGTGATGAAAGCACGACAGTTTAGTTGTTGCAACTTTAGGTTGCGCCAGAAAATATATTTCACGATTCGACAAACAACAAACAAAAAAATAGAAAAAATGGAAATATCACAAAGAATTGAATAATTTTATTCAATACAGACTCTTTTCAGAGTTTTGAATAGTCGGAAAACAATATTAGCTTGCAGCTGCCAACAAGAATGACACTCTGACCCAACTATCATGAGTTTTTTTTTCGAAAAAGCTCACGTGCTTGCCCCTTCAGAAAATACATTCCAAATAATTCTAACTAAGATCAAAATGAATACGTTGACCTCAAAGAAACGTTGTCTTTGCGTCACTTTTATTTTCCCTGTTACGTAGTATGTAGAAAATTCAATTTTGATTAGACTCGAAGCAAATTGCAAGATATATGATTTTTAAAGAGTTGGAAATTAACTTTACTAACATATCAAAAATCAGTATACGGGATTGGAATACATCACTTACATCTTTGAGACAAAAAATGCCAAAAAAAATCAAATATTAAACAACTAAATGCATAGGCTACTATTCAAAAAATTTCCGCATATATATATATATATATATATATATATATATATATATATATATATATATATATATATATATATATATATATATATATATATATATATATATATATATATATATATATATATATATATATATATATATATATATATATATATATATATATATATATATATATATATACATATACATAAATTTTAAATTTAACAGACTTACAACTCAAAACAGGCTATAAAGCGGTTTGAATACATCGCTTCCTTCTTTAAGACAAAAAAAAACAAAGAAAAGTAAGATTTGCTTCAAATAAATTCATGGCACGACAAATTTACCACGCGTATTATAAACCTTAATTACCTCTGTAAGTCGCAGTGGTAAATTCTTTTTCCTCACTTTCAGCGTATGATATTTATGCTCTTCCATGTCTAAGCTCTGAGATATCCTAGATGAACCTCTTCCACTGTCCTCCCTCTCTGAAAATTAAAGAGCTTTTTAATTTATTTTCACAAGAATTTACAAACAATTACGAATATCTGAAAATTACTTTAAACACGAGGCTGATGAAAGTCAATGGTTTAATCCCAGTCTTTTCTCTCTAAATAGAAGGAAATTTTCTCTGTAAAAAGGGATGTCTATCTCTTCAAAACAAGAGGAATAGAGGATTAAACACAAAAATAAAGTGATGACACAGTATTAGCAGCCAAAAATGGCTTAACACTGAATACCTTACATATTTAGAAGAGCAATATATATATATATATATATATATATATATATATATATATATATATATATATATATATATATATATATATATATATATATATATATATATATATATATATATATATATATATATATATATATATATATATTGACCCAGGTTGGGACGTCTAAGAATAGTAATGACGTGATGGATATCCATTCACTCTTGTCCTACAGTCAAACTACATTTTGACAGTCTTTGCTGGTTGTTGGGTCTCTAATTTCAGTTAGCAGAGAATTTAAGAAAAATATGATAAAGGTGCTAGGATGGAATTGAATTTTCTCGAAGTCGTGACCTATCTAGATCGTCTTTTCACACCAAAAAATGTTAGTATACGAATTTTTCAGAAAAAATCATGCTGAAAAATTGGTAAATTCAAATATATATATATATATATATATATATATATATATATATATATATATATATATATATATATATATATATATATATATATATATATATATATATATATATATATATATAATATATATATATGCTTGACAGTAGGACAAGGGTGAATGGATATCAATCACGTCATTACTATTCTTGGACGTCCTAACCTGGGTTAATTTCGCATAGTATTTGATATCTTATTTGTATCAAACTCGTATGCAGCGATTGCTTGATTAATTAACCTCCTTGCAGGTCAATTGAACCCCTTTTAGGTTAACAAAACAGGCCAACTGATCTTTGAGAGCAATTTTAGAAAGATGTTAAACTAAACATAATGTCAAGTAAGTTTGTTTTTTCTTTGTGTAGTCCGAGGGTTCCAATTCATGAATTTACTAGTCAAAATAACGAAATGAATGTCAATATAGCTAAATGTAGAAAAATTATACAATTTTTATTTCTTGTGTAAATCAGGGTATGAAGGGATTGTATTTGTGCGAGGGGGGGATTTCAACGAGGGAAAATACGCCGGACACCGTTTTACATCTAAAATTCCTTTTCCCAGTTGAAGCTCGGTCCTTAGGTACTATCATGTTAAACCAAAAGTTCAAATGCTGAAACTTAAAATCTTTCAGGAGCAGGCATAATTGAGAACTGGCATTATTCAAGAATAAGTAGGATAATGGACATTTTAAATTTTGTACAATAGATATAAATTTTTACCAAAATTTTAAAAAGCTATGGCACCGAATACTTTTGCATTTGCAATTGATTCATATCTATGAAAATATAACATTGGATTTCTTTACTCACTTTTATAAATAATTTTTAAAAGTATTTACCTCCACTAACCACTCTGAAAAATATTCGTCCAAACATGAGATCATAATATGAAGATATTGACAAGTTCTTCAATTTCTATATTACATTTTTCTCCTTTCGATGTGTTTTATTTCTGTCTAAAACCTTTTAAAAGAAAGAACATTTAAATCCTGCTTCTATATAATTTTATAATTTACTAGATGTGTTTATTGCTAATTCCGCTCTTGATCTGCTTCCTATAAACCATACAGGACCACTATTCGATAGGTTTTAACTGTAAGCATTCGGTTCTCCCTTAACCGTTGAACCTCACAGGCGTAGCTCCAGCATTTTATTGGGGGAGGGGGGGGGCAATCCCTCCCTTGCCTCCCCGAAACAACGCCCCTCTTCATTATTGTGCTTCATTTCGTTTCCTTTTTTTCTTTAGCTTTTACTCTTCAGAATAACTTAATCTCGGCTGTTATCTCAGACCCTATATTTGGCATCGGTCTAAGCCCGTTACAAGATTAACATCTTCCTGCTTTTGCAATGCTAGTAAAAAATATAACATTGCCATATAATTTCGTCAATTAATTAGACTGTTTCTTGAAGAATAGCTTAACTTAATTAAAAATAAGGATGAAATCCCTATTATTCGTAATAAAAAAAACAATGAAAGCTAAAATAAAAATTATGTTATGAAAGCTAAGGATATTTTTCATGGTGCATCTCAGAGAAGGGCAGCATGGTACCCCCCGTAATATACTATAGTACGCCACACTAAACTACACAGTATCCATAGACAAATGGGTGATTAGACGTTGTTTCCAATTTTGCGCTCAGGCAGTAGCAATCTCTTTCCACCTCACTGGTGTGAGTGAGGTTCATTTTTGTTCAGCTCTTTATCATCAAATCACTAGCCTATCAATATATCGAGCCGTATCAAAATTCTGGTCTGCAGATTTGTCGAAAAAAAAAAAATCATAAGAATTTTAGGCAAACTTTCTGTCTTCTGTAAGGACGTAGCTTAACAATCGGTTTGAGATTTTCTAGTTGGCAATAAGTTTTTCAGGGAAGTGTTGACCCTACTACGCACATGACCAAGAACCAAGGATTGGTCAACAGTAGAGGTGGTTTCAAGCAATCAAGAAAGATTGCTTTACAAAAACGATTTAGAACAATTTTTATGCATAGCATCGCCTGTTCAGTTGTTCATTACCAACTAAAAGTACTTTCTTCTTCTAGAAATATTCAGATTCAGAGCCATGTTAATTTAGGTATCACACTAGTCAATACCAAATTCCTCTACGTAATGATTTTAGTTTTCAGAATTGTTTTAAGGCCTCTTTTTTGGGTCTTACCTTACATACAAAAAGCATTAAGCTGGATAATTTAATGTCTTTCTGACTGGATCCTCTAGCACTGCGTATGCTAGTGCATACGCAGTGTGTAAAGCAACGCACTGCGCTCCATCGATTTTGGCTTTCCTTTTCCTTTTAAGCAGTACTGAATCAAGCCCATATTCAAGTGAATGGATAGTTCTGCGCAGTTTATTATTGATCAACTGCGAATTCTTCAGTTCTCATGCAGAACTGCTGTTCTACAGAACAGAACTGCTGAACTGTTCTCTGCAGATCTAAATCAATCATTCTTCTTGACCCTTGGGGAGTTCCTTTGGAAATATAAGAAATATAAAAGGCAATAGTTTCTCATATTCGGCAAATAGTTCATCTATCTAGCCCCCCCCCTCCACAAGATATTCCCGCATCAACAGCGGATTTCAAGAATAAAAAAAAGCGAAACTACAAAGTACTACTTGATAATTTAAATAATAAATAAATGTAGTCTTTTTAACTTATCAAAATTGTATTGCATGAATTTTACTGAACATAGAAATTACATAAAATAATAAATTTTATTTATTGTTCAGGACTTGACCTGTGAATATCCCAAAGCCATTATCAGGTTTTCAACCTCCATAACAAATGTTTATTAGCATTTTAATGCTTCTTCGAAATTTCTTCTAGCGATAAAGCTTTGAAATCACTTCAGTTTTTTTCCATAGGTTGAACTATTGCCATGCATTAGTACAATTGACTCAAAATCAATAAATTTATACAAATTCATTTCCTAACCAAACCGCAATCATAGGACTTGATAATGTAAAATTAATAGTTATTTGTCCATTTTGGTGTTCTAAAACTACTTCCTTTGTAGTGAAAGAGCAATTACCTCACAGAGATGTAATATGGCAATAACAATCTCCCGGTACTAGGGGTCCCAGAGTATTTCTTACGCACCTGTTAAATTAATTAAAGCCAATCATATTAATTAATTATAAGATTAATCAATAAATTATAAGATCAGTTAATTAATTATGAGATTAATTAATAATGAATTGAATTGTTAACTAAGTATAAGAGGGATTCGTGGTTAATTATTTAAGTTATTAATTAGTTACTAACATTATCAGAGGGCTGGATGATATGAGAAAACAGAATTTGGAAAAGTATCCCATTCAAAAGAGGAAATGATGCATTATTGATTGATACCAAATGTATTTATATTTGGGTAACTTTTAGTGACTTATGGGCATTTCAACATGAAAAGTTTACGTCCATGTTCAGAAACTGTTTTTTTACAATAAATAATAAAAAGGGTTTAATCTCTTTTTTTTCTTTTTTTGCAGCAGAGAAGTTACGCCACAAAACGTATTTTTATAGTAAAGTAATGAAACTTTTTACTTAATGAAAGCAAAGTAAATTAATTTATTTTTAATGATGTAACTATAATAATGAGAACAGCAAAAGAAAAGACTTATTCTAAGTAGCTCTCAACAGCTCTAGAAGCCTAGAAATAAGTTAAAATTCCCTTGGAATGAAAAACGTTGCGCAATCCAGTTAATTCTTATCAATCGGTCAGCGAAAGTGTCTAATTGACATATAAACTTTTAATCAACGCGCATGTAATGACATGCGTACCTAATGATAGTGAAAAGGAAATAAAGTTGGATAGACAAACTAATATTATATTAGTTTGAGCCTAGATGATGGATTTATGTGTATCAAACCTAACCTCTGTTTTTTTGTCTTTCTTCTGCACTGTATATTTGTCACCGCCAATGCCTAACTTTATAGTATGTAAATTTTAACTAGATTTGGTTAATTATATCATGAAAGTTGAACTACCCTGCAGAAACAGAACACAGGTTTTGGTCAATGAAACTGAACCATTATGTAAAATTGAACCATGTGCGACTTTTATAAACGATAGAGGAAATGCGGGAGATTTTAAAAGTCTAGAAGATTATTTTAGGATGAGGGGGGACGAACCCAAATTAGGGTAGTAGCCTAAAATTAGTATCTAGCCTAAAATTAGCAGCTTTAATCAATGGAAGATTTCTTTTCTAAATTTGCAACAACACAAAATGTGTAATACCACTGGATTCCCCAATCAACATTCTTTATCCTAAAAAGAAGGTTGCTTTTTTTCGAATGTACATGAAATCAATGAAATATAGAGACAGTTAGATACAGGAACTATAGAAACATTTCGATGCCACAATGGAACATTTATTGTTAGTGACCGTGATAAAATACATACAAAGAAAAACAACCGGTTTTTAAGACCGCTTCCGAAACTCTACCTAACAAATAAATCCTTCGATCAGAATTTGATACGAAAAATCTTGAAAAAAATTGGAATATGGGACATTCAAAGATATTAAACTTTCATTGAAGGCATAAGCTATTTATAGAATACAAGACTACTACTACTACTAATAGCAACTCATCGCAGCACCAAGCCGCCTGAGGCCAACACAGCTATGCACGCTCCTCCTCCATCCTAATCTGTTCAAAACCGCTCTGTTTACACCCTCCCAGGAAGTTTTCATTTCCCTTAAATCTTTCTTTGCGACATCCTCCCACCCCATCCACAGACGACCTACTTTGCGTTTAGCCCTAGACGGTTGGCCGAAAAGGACAATCTTCGTTCATCCTTCATCCGCAGAACGTGCCCTAACTATCTCAACCTTTCTCTCATTAAAGCCCTAGAAAGCGGGATTGAGCCACACTTTTCGCCCAACCTTACTGTTTGAAATACAGTCAGTCAGCCGGGTACCCAAAATACAAGAACTGGTCCAAAAATGGCATGAAAATTATTCTGGAAGATTGTGAGATCAATTAATATTTGCCCTGGAACAATCCGCCTGTGAGGCTTTTCGGCTGTTCTTTTTTTCTCATCTTTTGTGTTTTCTTTACTATTTTATTATACCTATATAACGCGTTCTACTATTCTTTCTTTTCTCTTTTGAATTTTATTGAATATTTGTGTACATATTTTTAACCTATGCAAGGATTCCTGTTGTTATTTTTTCTTCTTTTTGTATTTACTATTTTCTTATACCCATGTAAGGCTTTTCTGCTATTCTTTTTTCTCTGAATTTTATTTACTATTTTCTTTTACCTATGTTTCATATTTATGCTAAGCTTTTCTATTGTTCTTTTCTTCTTTGTTTTCCCTTCTTGAGGCTTATTGTTTTTTTTTAATACATATCTTCATACAAACACGCATATTTGTCCATGCTGGTTATTTGTTTACCTTGTGTCAGGAAGCCTTTCATGAAATATATTATCGTATGATGTTATATAATTTAACAATAATATAATATTTAATATTTTGATCTTAAAAAAATAATATAATATAATGGTTTTATCACATATTAATAAAACTATGAGAAAATTCTGACACAGGCTATGATACATAATATTATCACATTACACAATTTAAGCGAACTTATGGTATAATTACCTGATTGCCGAACATTGTTCTTTTTGGCCAACCGTCAGGAACTAAACGGGAAGCAGGTTGTCTGCGGTTGGGGAGGGAGGATGTCGCAAAGAAAGATTTAAGGGAAATAGGAACTTCCTGGGAGGTTGCAAATAGGGATGGTTTGAATAGATTGGG
This sequence comes from Artemia sp. Qi Xiang Cuo, assembly GCF_049724085.1. NCBI lineage: Eukaryota > Metazoa > Arthropoda > Branchiopoda > Anostraca > Artemiidae > Artemia > Artemia sp. Qi Xiang Cuo. The sequence goes on from NC_142802.1 coordinate 51,312,854, forward strand.
ATGGAGGAGGAGCGTACGTAGCTAAGTTGGCCTTGGGCGGCTTGGTGCTGCAGCGAGTTGCTAGTAGTAGTAGTATAAATACCTGATAAGATAAGATAGCAGTCATCACAGACACGCCCTTTTTTGTATTTGAGATATTCCAAGCCTGCCTGGTTACCTGAACAGCTTGTGCAGACTACCTAAAAACAGCAAAGTGTTAAAAGTGGAACATAGCGAGGGAACAAACAACAACAAAACTGAGTTAAAAGCGGAACCTAACCAGGGAACAAACAACAACCAGACTTGAATTAAATTTGGAATTGTACAACAAAATGTGGGTCAGAGCCGCCGAAACTGTTCAGCGGAAGCTGTAACATAGCTTATGTAGCTTGAATGATTCTAAAGCCAGATTATCAGTTTAAGTAAGTTGTCACGGAGTAGTAATTGTAAATATTTGGTTTGATTATTTTCTTTCTATTCTACTTTGATTCAAATTTTCCATCTATTTCTGTGTAGTTTTGTTTTAAATTCTTTCTTCTGCAAGCTGTTTGATACAGGCGAAACAATTGTGCAATTATCCTCCTTTTTTTCCTACTGCCAACAGACCCGGTCCTGTTTTCAAGAGTTGCTTCTTTGTTTTTTCTTCTTTTTTTATATTTTTTTGGTTATTAGTACATTTGTCAAAATTTCCAATATTTTTCTTTTTGAATATGGCTAGCAGTAAATAGTTTTTTTATTTGTCAATGTGGAGCCTATAACAGGATTTCTATCCTTTCAAATCGTTCTTAGTGGAATTTGAGGTAATAATATTAAGTAAAAGATTTGATTAGAATGCATCCCTTCTCACATTCAACAGCAGGTTCTAAAATTTCCCCCAATTTAGGATATTAGTGAAAAAATGACTTCCAGGAAAAAAATGAATAACTCCGAATGACTGAATAGCCATTTCATGTTCGTACAAAACAGTTTTAATCATATTGGTGAGCATTGCATAGAGCAGGCACGTACACAGGCATTTATGTTGAGATGCAAACTTTTTTTAGAGGGGGCGAAAGAGAATACGAAAAATACAAAACAAACAGAAAAAGAGTTTCGAAAATATAAAACATTATACAAAACCATAGGAAATTACGAGAAAAGTTTAAAAAACAAGAGATTCAAGTAGATGAAAAGGGTCTTAGGAAGCTCAAACTACTCTTACTACGCATGACAAATGTCTATCCTTCCTCCTTAAGAAAAGTCTTGTTATCTTAGTAATTTTACATCATTTCTAATTGATGTAAGGCTCTTATTGTGTCAAGTGCAGAGCAAAACCGTCTCACATTAAGCCCAATTTAGAATTGAGAAGCGGGTAAACTCGTATAGGCAATTACTTTTAGGTTCCCAGGATATTGATTGAGGTAAGGAATTGTATCTTAGTTCGCAGAGCCAAAGAAGGGAGCCACAAAAACAATCAATCATATTTGTGTAAAAATGAAATAAGGCAATTCGGCAAATTTTGCATCTATTAATAAGGATATGGCCCATCCTCTGCAGAGGCTTAGATTTTGAAAATACTTTTACTTTGTATTTTCATTTTTTTTTTTTTTTTTTTATTAAAAAATAATCCCCACCCTAGATTTCAAAAAGTATCTTTTTCATGTCTTCACAAAGGGATCAACAAAAAATTCTTGCCCCCCACCCAACCCCTACATTCTCGTGAATTGGCAACTCTGGTCCTCTGCTATTCTATGGATAGTTTGTCGCCTTTGGGGCTATTTTTCATTGATATATTCTAATCATTTAAACATGGTTGCCCTCATTCCAGGCCATGGTATCAATAAAGGAGGAAGGTCTTCCATTTTTTCATTTCTTCCTTTATTTTATAATTACGTAACTCTTTTTATGCTATTATTTTTACTTTCTGCTTTTTGGGGGTCAAATTTTTACCTTCATTACCTTCTAGCTTTTACAAAACTGACAATTCTACCACTGTATTGAAAACGCTTTTAATGTTTTAAGACCAAAGGTGGCTGAAATACAATACCATTTATTATACGGGAAAAGGTTCTTATTTGTGTATGCAAAGTTTCAACGGTATCTCATCTTTTTTAATTATTCAAGATTATTGGCAAAAGGAACAAAAATAGAAACCCCCTTTCAAGGATTGCTTACCTTTCCACAGGCTCTACAGTGATGTCTTCGAAAGGTGACAGAAAAAGATGAACAGCATAACTGGCACATGGTCACTCGGCTATCTGGAACCCAAACTGGGGCCTGAAAATGATAAATTTTCACTATTTCCCAAACATACAAAAACTTAAAAACTGGTCTATTTTTTTGTTTAACAAAGCTTCAAATTTAGTTTATTCCTTGACAGGATAGTATATAAGTGACAATACGAGCAAATAAGATCGGAAGGTAAGCAAGCACTTACTTTGGGGCAACGAAGGAGGCTTAATATAAATGACACTACGAGCAAATAAGGACGGAAGGTAAGCAAGCACTTACTTTGGGGCAACGAAGGAGGCTTAATATAAATGACAATACGAGCAAATAAGGACGGAAGGTATGCAAGCACTTACTTTGGGGCAACGAAGGAGGCTTAATATAAATGACACTACGAGCAAATAAGAACGGAAGGTAAGCAAGCACTTACTTTGGGGCAACGAAGGAGGCTTAATATAAATGACACTACGAGCAAATAAGGACGGAAGGTAAGCAAGCACTTACTTTGGGGCAACGAAGGAGGCTTAATATAAATGACAATACGAGCAAATAAGTACGGAAGGTAAGCAAGCACTTACTTTGGGGCAACGAAGGAGGCTTAATATAAATGACACTACGAGCAAATAAGGACGGAAGGTAAGCAAGCACTTACTTTGGGGCAACGAAGGAGGCTTAATATAAATGACACTACGAGCAAATAAGGACAGAAGGTAAGCAAGCACTTACTTTGGGGCAACGAAGGAGGCTTAATATAAATGACAATACGAGCAAATAAGGACGGAAGGTAAGCAAGCACTTACTTTGGGGCAACGAAGGAGGCTTAATATAAATGACAATACGAGCAAATAAGGACGGCAGGTAAGCAAGCACTTACTATAGGGCAACGAAGGAGGCTTGGCGGTTCGAGAGGGGGAAGGGGCACTGAATTAGAACAGGCGATTTATATAAATAATGGGAACTATGGGACAATTAGAGAAATCTTGAGACTTACGGGTGGAGAAAAGATAGGTCCAAAGGAACATTGCATAGCCGCCATAGGAATGTAAAGGTAGTTTTGACGAATATCATATTCATTAACGAGTCAACTAATCTTGGGCCATTTTTTATTGATTTCGACAAATGAACTCGTTTCGACCTCGCTTTTTTGACATTAGAGTCACTATGTGATGGCGTAAAATGGCTGTAACGAATGTCAAACTTTAAAAACCCTATACAAAACTATGTCGCATAATATAGAACAAGCTTATAAGCAAAATCTTAGCAAATCTATACGAATTTGCCTTAATATTTCAATCGCGTTTGACACACAGAAATACAGTACCTGGGGAGTTAAGGGAGAAGGGAAGAAGTGCCAAGATCCAAAAAGTTTCGGGGGAATTTCTCCTGAAATCTCTAGTTAGAATTAGACTTGCTTTATTTGTATGCACCCTTGCTTTACTTTGAGATGTTCCACATAGCTTTTCAAGGGTAAATGTTCAAGCAACAATAACTTGATAAGCTTTTTTAAGTATTTTTCAACATAGGAAAAGTCACCCCCTTTCTCAAACCTGGTCTTCATGAAGAAACGAAGCAGAGCATATAATAAATAAACGAAATTTCCCTACATACGTTAATGTAAGCGTTTCGATGCTAATAGTCAACTCCAACGCAAATAAACAACGCTTTCTCTTCAAATGCTAGCACAAAACAGATTTTTTTTTTTTTTTTTTTTTTTTTTTTTTTTTTTTTTTTTTTTTTAAAGCCTACTATAAGATCCAGATAACAAACATCTGTATGTCAAAGACTTGAAAAATTATAGTGCTGAATAAACAAAAAGGAGAAAAAAAGAGAAATAAATGTTCTTTCCTGTGAAAGAAACCGATACTTAAATAATCCAGAACTAATTAGTTGTATACATACAACTTCTAATCTAGACTGTCATCTCAGTCGAAATAAAGATTTAAGAAATATCTAAATAGCTTGGGAGACAATATACATAAAAACTAATAAAGCAGTGCCATAGCAGGAACGCAGGAGAGGAGTGGACATCATGCACCCTACAATGCTTAAAACCTAATAAAATATCGACTGAAAAGGGGAAATTTACCAGAAAATGGACAAATTTAACATATTTTTGTAGCTCTGCGCCCTCCCTAAGAACAGTGAACCCATACATTGCAATCTGGTCGGATTTTTCATGCACTTTTATTTTCTTTGGCGGTAGGGGGCTAGTAGAGGATTTCGTATGTCATATATAGTCTTTTCGTTCTTAAGATCCAAAAGCGAAAGAAAGTGAGAAAGGGGAAGGGGGAGAATCTTCATTTCTCACTGAAAACAGTCCTTAATGGTTTTACAAGGCAGGTAAGTTGTGGTACCGATTCAGCATTGTTTAAATGTCCCATAAAAAAACTCTAATAATAGACAAGTTGTTACTGAATTTCGATGAATATATTATGCAAGATATATTAAGGATTCAAAAACAGCAAATTTAGGGGAATGCCTAATGATTCGGTTCAAAAGCAATGTAGGACCAATTGATAGACAGTTATTAATTAAGAAAAAAAAATGATAATTATTTACAGTTAATGAATATGAGGGCAAACTTCACGTCAATCAAATGCATATGTGCTAAACAATTACATTTAGCAGCAATGAAAGGGTACACATAGATAAAACCTTAATTATTCATTGCAGCCTGAGGGTCCCCCTCAGTATTCTCAACTAAGGACAAAACGAACTAAGAAATATATTATACGTAACCATTACTTGCAAGCTATATTTAAAGCATAAAAACGTTCTTAAGGTTCGTTCCTCAAGTGCGTAAGAAGGAATTACTTTCGGACAAAGGGGAAGGGGAATAAAAATTCAGAAAAAAAAGTACAAAAGCCAGAAAAATAATTTTAATCATGATGTTTCGGTGGGCACATCAAGCTTTCCCCTTTTCCTTATCTCCCCATCCTTGGTGCATTCCCCAGTAATAGTCTAGAACCAATATCATATTTGGATATTTTTTTTTACTAAGACAATGACATACAAGCTATTACATTATGGATATTTCGTATTTATAAGAAACGCCCTTCCCTCAGCGAAAAAGAATAAATAAAGAAAAATAAATTTCAATTAAAAGCTAGAGGATACAAAACGATATTAAAACAGTCATGGCCCGTACCACGACAGAGACCGACGCGAAAAGGTAATTCATGCTTAATTGAGCATAGTGTTGGATTTCTATCAATATCTCTTCCTTTAATATCAATTTCGAAGAAGACAGGTCCATTTGACAGAGACATCTCAGAGAAGTGTGTCAAACTGATTAATGACCCAGTTTTACTCATTCTATTTCCTTGTTGTTCCAGGTGTCACCAGTAGAACTTAATAAGAAAGATAGGGTGAGAAAATGAGCCGCCTGCCAAAAGGAAAATTTTCCAGCCTAGATTTATAAGAACCGAGAGAATTGTATTCCTATATACCAGGCCTTCCTAAACTATGGGTCGCGTATCAAATAAATATTTCATTTTAAAGGCAAAATCATGGGGTCGCAAAAGATTTTAAAATCAAATATTAAATTCAAATATTTATAACATACTACAGGAAAAGACATATATTGTAAAGTGTATGAATTTTTAAGATTGAAGGCCTAGAATGGAAATATTACTGTGGAATATGCACAGACGGTGAAAGAGCGATGACGGGCAAAAACATTGGTTTTAAACAAGGGTGGATCCAGGACTTTTTTAGGGGGGGTAATATACGTTGATCCGATAAACTTGCGTTAGGAACAAGTTGAATTAACGCAAACTTGCGTTAATTAAGTAAATTACAATACTTTAGACTACATTAGGGGGGCGCACGCCCCAATCGCCTCCTGGATTCACCACTGGTTTTAAATAATTTTTATCAAGCTACTCAGTATGACCATATAACTTTTACTCACGCCTTTTTCACCGAGAGGCCCTTGCAGGAAAAAAAAATAGCACCATAATTGAACGATGTGCTTCAGAATGCTGTTAAGATTATAAATTTTATTAAAGAGCCATGCCCTGAACAGTAACTTATTTTCAAATCTTTGTAAGGATATGGATTCTGTCTATACAGCTTTATTATTACATGCAGAAGCAAGATGGCTGTCAAGAGGTTAAAGTTTAAGAATATAATTATTATTGAAAGATAAAATTGAAATAATCTTAACCAACCGAAAATTAGAACTAGCTGTTTTCTTCAAAACGATTTATGACTATTTGAGCTGTGTTATTTTTCGGATATCTTTGTGAAATTAAACAATCTCAACTAGTCTCTTCAAGGAAAAAATTGCGATATATTTAGTCTTATGATAAAATTGAGAATTTTATTCAAAATATTAAAATTTGGAAAGATAGGATAGAAAAAAAAATCGTTCGAAATAATACAGTGTCGACAATTTTATAATTGAGAGAAATCATTGTAAAACTTGTATTACAAAAATTACTGTAGATCACTTAAAAGCGCTAGAAACCTAGTTCCGTACATATTTTATATTAAATATTGATTTCAAAAAGATAGCTTGGATTCAAAATCCGCTTTGTATTGATTTAAATAAGATTGATCGCATACCGCTTAAAACTCAAGAGGGATCTACTGAGCGTTTTAGTAATTCAAACTTAGAATTACAATTTGCAAAAGAGCCCTTGATTGAATTCTAAATCAGAACTAGAACTGAATTTCCCACAATCGCAGATATGACATTATATATTCTTCTGCCATTCTGCACCACACATTTATGTGAAGTTACTTTCTGAGCTTTAACATATATGAAATCCCAATATCTTTCATCGCTAAAAATGCTGAAGAGGTCTTACGTCCAGCAGTGCCAAACATTCCACCAAGATTTAATTTGTTATGCAATAAAAAACAGGCACATCCATCTCACTATTTTTCCTTTCTTTTTAATTTAATATTTACTACCCAACGACTGCGTTCGAATACATTTGATTGAACTAAGACGGTCAGAATTCTCTTTTATTTATGTTATTGAAAAAATGCAATTTTGATGAAAAATAGGGCATATAATTTTTGTAAGTATAATAAAAACAACTTTTCAACTTTTGTGGAATTTTTTATTTTACATTTTTGTTTGTTTTTAAAAGAATTCTAAAATTATATATTGTCATGTGCATATGTACATTGTTACCTTATAAATGAATCATCAAAAAATATTTATTGGTCTATCAATTATATTTATATGGGGTCGCTAGGAAACTCGTAATCATAAATGGGGCCGTGAATGAAAAAAGTTTATGAAGCCCTGTTATATACCATAGCAATAACATGAAGGGAGCTTATTCCTATCCACTTATAGGTGGAGAGTGGGACTGTCCACTCTCCACCACCTGGTATACATCTTGGAATACTTCTTGCCCTACCCTACGTAGCACACTTTACGCCACATGTAGACACACTTTCACCCCGCTATGCCTCCTTGTACTACACATGGCACTTCCACCAAGGGTGGCGTGCACTACATCTACACGATTTTTGGAAGTTGGCTACCCGTCGACGTCTAGCTGAGAAGTCAAGCAGGAGAAATAGTTCTAAGATTGTAACACTACTCTAGTCTGCAAGTTGTGTCTCAATTGGTAAAAAAAATGATTTGCTCTAAAAAAAAGGACTGACGTACTAACTGCGATTTCATGTTTAGGAGAGGAGTGGGCACGAATTAGTAATTATGCTCCAAGGGACAGAAAGAAGAAGTTTGTCACTTAAATCCGATTCAATGCATTCATCACTGTTAAGTGCTACTGCTATTTTTTTCGGGGGAGAGGAGGGGGCGAATTTGATTTACCACCCAGTAGAGCTATAACTGCCTCAGTCCATCTACCTAAAAGATGTATTTCTAATGGAATATATGGAGGCATAATGTTATGAAGAGTTGCATCAAAAATACTCAGCTAGATTTTAATTACATACACACTTCGAGTAATATATTACATGATTGTTTAATAATAGATTAATTAATTATTTACTAATTAATTAATCACTAGATTAACTAATTATCTAGATTTTAATTACATAAATACTTCATGTGCAAACTCTTTTTTCAATTGGTAAAATAATTGGATTGCTGCAATAAAAAGGAGTAACGTACAAAGTTTGATTCTATGTTTAGGAGAGGGGTGAGCAAGAATTAGTAATTATGTTCCCAAGGGACGAAGGGAAGAAGTTTGCCACTTAAATCCGATTGCCTTTGCAGAACTTAAGGGAAATCTTAATATTTCATCTTCTAGATAAGAGCATTCTGTTTTTAAGGGGAGGAGGTTGTAGGTTCTGATAGGATGACATATTTTCTTCGATGTTCCTTCCGAGCTAAAAAGGATCAGAAGATTCAACTATAGTTGCAGTTCATCCCGGTGGTACTAGATAACAGAACACCCATACCTTTTCCGAAAAATTAAAAGAAGATCACGATTGAATTTCGTAAAAAAAAAAGTTGAAGGACCTCTAAAGTATTGAGAAAGAAAATCCTTTTGCATTTTAAAATTGGTGGACATTAAGCACAATATTGCTCTTGCATGCATTCCCGTTCGACTTCTATAATAATTTTATGGATTTTAAGCGCTTTAACTAAATTCTCAGAGACCTTCAGCGTGATATAGATGACATTCTTGGGCAGAACCACAGACAAAAAGTATGCAATAGAGACGTCCAACTGAATAATTTTAAGGTACCAATCGAATTGGCACTTGTGCTCGTCTATCCTCAGTTTCTCGGGCTTCTAGCACGCATTAACGTCATCACACCTAGCCAAAAGGCACCCACATACCCGACCCTTAATTTTTACATCGTAAGATAGGGCAGATATACATCTGTATCATTAACTTTTTGTCTGTGGGCCGAACCCATTGAACACCAACTTCCCGTTTTTGTAGGCAGGCATGATGAAAAGTACCTACATCACATTCAAGGTTTAAAACCAAAATCTGCGGAAAACTTAAATAATGGCATTGAATTCTGGAAAAGAGATGATGGCAAAAATATTATTACTTACAAATTTTCCTAGTTGCAATGTATCCTGTTCAAATAGGAGATCTTTGGCGGCAGTTCTTCTTAAAGCAGCAATTTCAATATGCTTTGATCTGGCCAGACTTGAGGTTTCTTTTAAAAGTCTTGTCCATTCATCACGCTCTTCTGTTGTTCTGCAATTAAGATCTTAAGTGTTACTGATATTTTTGAGGAGCGAAGGGAAGAGGGGGGGGGGGTATTTGATATGCCAGCCAGTAGAGCTATAACTTTCTCAGTATATCTAGCTAAAGCACGTTGCTTTGTTTCGTTTGTTGAAGTATTTCGCTGATTTTGCCATTTAAATTAATGTATTTTACATACTCCTCGATTTTGAGGCAAATAAATAAATAAATAATAGAATATATTTAAAGAATGTGCCTCATTATAGAGGCATGTTGTTATGAAGAGTTGCATCAAAACTACTTTGGTAGATTTTAATCTAGATTCTATTTATCTACACGCTTCACGCAATAGATTTTGCACCATGAGCAGATAGTCGGTCAAGACCATAGTGGTCGGTTTTTCTTCAGTGCAAATACCAAAAAAAAAATATTTTTGAACCAAAATGCCAGATGAATTTGTTTTTCAGAATCTAAGAGGAAAGGAAAAAAAAATTACAGAGGGTGTAAATTTATCCCCAAGTCCACCCGCCCTAATTGACGCTCCTGATTCCCACGTCAACAGAAATGAGCCAATTATTTCTGCTCCTGATTAGTTATATTTCTAGAGAACTTTTACGGACTGTTCAATACGCCAAGATTCCCAGAGTTTCCAAAGACTACACTCTGGAAACGAGTCGCGTACCCAAGTAAATCAAAAGACGCTAAATTCACCTGATTTTTCAGATTATGTATAGTATCCTGGGAATTGCTTAAGGGATTGAGTTGAAACTTTGAGGAAGTACTGGAGGGGGAGGGTGAAGTGGACTTACAGGCCTTCCAGTAATTCTGAAAACCAATTTATTCAAGCAGCGTTCACACAAAGGCGGGACTTCCACACCTAAAGACAGATGTCTAGCCAAATATGTGCTTTGGAATGGAAATCGAGCCAGAAATTAGCACAAGAAACATAATATAATTGAAAAAACGCTAGCTTGCTGTATTTTACATGCACGTTATTACAAAACAGTTATATTAAAAATGTCTTGCCATATCGGTTTGTGATGAGAGTTTTCAGTAAAATTATGAAAATATCCTTCTTCCATTATCTCTGAGTTATTTGTGGATTGGCACACTGAAACAAGATTCTCCAAATAGACATTTAGTCTATAGAGATATGTCCAATGTGTTTTACCTTGTTTCTCTGACTTCCATTAACCGGAAATAAAGTTTTTACAATCTCCATTCTGAAAATAATGGAGTCAATGTTTTGGATGACAAGATTTACGGGTTACCGATTATGACCCCTTTGTGACCCAAAATTTATGCTCCCTTGATAGTTTTTTTCGCATCTTTTTAACAAGACACCTGAATGCTTGACACTTGACACAAGACATAAAAATGATTATGTCTAGAAAAGTCATAATATATTGCCCTGGTAGAGTCCTACCTAACGGACCAAGCAGTGCGCTTTTCAAATTTACGGTCTGCATTGCCTTTTTCACTTACGGGAACTATTACAAATCTATAAAAAAAAAAAAACTTCAAACACGTTTTGGATTAAAATGCGTTACTCCTACTCACCACTCGCATAACAAGAAAACATCAGTTTTGCCAGATATCAATCATGTTTGAAATAGTTTTGATTTAATTTTTCCTTTTTAACTAAACTATCCCCCTGATGAAAATACCCCACATTTAAATTATAATTCTCCTATCTTTTAAGATCCGTTCTTTTGACATGTTCAACAATATCATCTTCAACACCCTCATTCAATTCCTTTTGCATTGCTTCTGTTCAACATCTATATAGTCTTATATCTAATATAGTACATAATTTTGCAGCTTTTAAGTTATTTATTTTATGAGTTTATATCAGAAAGGAATACTCCCCAATATATCATCTTGTTACAATACAAAAAGCCGACGATTTCAACTTCTATTTCTACTAAGAAACTGCTAAGAATTCTGAAAATAATGGCGATAAAAAAACTGAGCTTTGTTATATCTGAGAAAATCACATGTGACTTTGACATAAACTTTTTTCGCTCACATCAAAAGTAAAAATCATATTTTGCACCGCAGGTACAGGTTTTCTTTGAAAGTTTTCCAGTGGCGGTTCCGGCCTCCCTTGCGCCCCGTGCAAAATATTGATTAGCCACCCTCCCCCCTCCCCTGTATCCCACAGAATTTTGAGGCCAGAATTTTCATTTATTACCAAAATTATTTTCAATTTATCAATAAATTAATAACTTACTATTTAATTTATAATTATAATTAATTAATTTAATTATTTTAATTGTTGTTGTTTAATTGATTTTTTTTATTTTGTTAATCAATAATTTATTAATCATTTTCCTTTATTAACTGTGCCCTCTACTTTACTTTAATACAAAGCAAAAATTAAAAAATGATCATAACCGTTAGATTATTTATTTGAAATTTCGCGCCACTACAATTTCTGCGCCCAGGGCAAGTGCCCCTTCTAATCTTCCCCTAAAATCACCTCTAAAGTTTCATAGGGCAAAAGCATAATTTTACGGCATTTGCCAGAGATAAACAAATTTTAAAACGAACAAAAAGTACGCTGAATAATTGATTTCTGTTTGTTTGAAGTCTAACTGAAAACAAACAGAAATTACCACTAAAAGGAGCAGGGCTACCACCCCTAAACCTTCTAAAGGCCAAAGCGGTATTTGCATTAACCTAAAACAAATTGCTGTGAATTCTAGGAATCAATTTGATTATAAGCTTTATGTTAATATTAATAACATGAAGTATTAGTATGTATATATAAATATATATACATGTTACTTTTACTACTGTTACTATTAACAACTCACTGCAGCACCAAGCCGATTAACTCAGGTAAAGGATAAAGGTTACTGCAATCCATGAGCATAAACTACCACTTCTACAAACAACTCAGTGCAAGACCAAGCCAGCTGCAGCCAACACAGCTGCGCACGCTACTTTCTCTACCATTTCATTTTGCTTAATTGGAAGGAGATTTGCTAATTTTATCTGTCCGGTCCTCAGTCAGTATGGGTACGTTAAAAGGATTAAAATTTGAGTCAAGATCAATTTCAATAAGACTTGAAACCCTTTGAATATCATTTCAGGGCTAAAGACGGGTTAACGCTATTATTTATGGGTTAACGCTAAGGCCAACTCAGCTACACACGCTCCTCGTCCCTTCAAATCTATTCAATGCCTCCCTCTTTACACCGTCTCAAGAAGTTCCTTTTTCCTTTAAACCTTTCCTTGCGACATTCTGCTATCCTATTCGGGGACGACCTACTTTTCGTTTGGCCCTAGATAGTTGGACGAAAAAGACAATCATTCCCAATCTGTCATCCTTCATCTAAAGAAAAATCCATCTCAACCTTTCTCTCATTATAGCCCTAGAAACCGGGATAGAAACACATTTTTCGCACAAATTACTATTTGAAATACGGTCATTCAGACGAACACGCGGTATATATATGAGGATATATACCATGTAAGGATTCTATCGGCTCTTGTATCGGCTGAATCGGACGCTTGCTCATAGAAACAATTTTAACATGCTTACTAATGATTTAGGAAATGACTTACTGAGCAATAAGAGTAAGACTTCTTGTTGTACTGATGACAATAAATTCATTTGAGTAGTCCGTCTTCGCAGGTGTGCTAACCTCCATTCCCAGTAAGGGCAGTTCATGATTCACTCGTAGCTTGCAAGACGGAGGAGATCCCTGATACGTTGTATATAGTAAACAATCACTCAACTACAATTAAGAAAAAAAAATGTATGGCTTGGCGTTATATCTGATATAACAATGAGAAAGAAGATAGTATTCCCCTATCTGGATGAAATGACTTCTAGATATATTTGTGTTCAAAGATACTGATCGAGGTAAGGCTTTGTTGACGTAAAACATCCAACAGCAACATTTTCTTTTCTCTCTTATAGTTTTTGTGCAATCAACTCCCAAAAATTTAAAAACACCATCCATTTTTTACCCTAAAAGGTTATAAACTGGATTTCTGTTTAATCCGTTTGAAATCGATTCTATTTCTGTGAAAATAATATTTGAGATTAAATATGCTTCAAGTCTTTGCAGTCATCTTTTGTTTCGGGGTGGCGAATGTAGTCAGCCCGTTTCATTTTTACAACCATTCAGTATCGCTATTTTGGTTGAAAAATGGCACCGGAAGTCGTAAAATTCAAAAAAAGAACTGTACCAATTGTCTCTAACTTGAACCAACAGTGGTTTGGAGTTCTGATTTTACTCTAGACAGAGTGGTTTTCACTGGCTGCAAGTGACGCTTTGACTAAAGGCATAAAATATCACTTTCCCTATCAATAACTTTACGTCGGTGGAAAACGCCTATGAGTAGTTGAAAGTGATGTTATGCGATCACCCCCATCCAAGTTAAAGACCATTTCACGATATTTATGGTTCAAGTTTTGGACTTCTGGTACATTTTCTAACACCCATCACCAGGGGCGGGGAGGGCCTTCCAACATTTTTTGGTATTCGGTAAAATTTTCGCCAAAGGCGAAAATTTCAGCAGAAATGTTGCAAAATAAGCTGAAATTTAGCAAAATTCTTGATTTCTGCAGAAAGTTCGGCATAAATCAGATGGCGATTCGGTTAAATTTACGAGGATCGCCCCCCCCCCCCAATAAAATGAGCCTCAGGACGCCCCTGCCCACCATACATACGCACGTGTATTGAAAGAGCGCAAGCACACTGGTCCAAAATAGAGATACTGAAGGGCAAGACCATGCCCAGAATTTTTTTTTCAAGGGGGGGGGGGGGTTACTCAAAGATTTATTTTCGGGGGGGGGTTACACAAAAAAACACTCAAAAAACGCATAAAAAAATTGTTTATATCCATTTTTGTTATGTTTTTACGAGTCAGACAAACATTTCGGGCGGAGGGGGGGGGGGGTTACAGAAGAAAACAATCAAAAAACGCATAAAAAGTTGTTTATATTCATTTTTCTTATGTTTTTACAAATCAGACAAAAATTTGAGGGGTGGGGGGTCATACCCCCTACCCCCCCCCCCTGGGTACGGCCTTAAGTTTATAAAATGATCCTGACGTGTTTGGAATATGTTTGCCATCCTGTGTTTGCTTCCCAAGAGGGAAAAGAGGACATTCCATCCAACCTAACCTTTTTTTTAGTGACTTTTTGTGCTGCAATTATTATAAAAAAGGAATACATAGATATTTTCATTCACAATAATTTGTCTTATCGGTTGCGTTTTTTTTTTTCTTAATGTACCAGCTATTTTCAGGACCAAGATCTTAAACTTTAAATATGAGTTCAAAAATCTTGAATTTAATGTTTAAGTTTAGACTTTGGAAGACAATGCTGATTAGTTGATTGACAATCAAATATTGTAAGCGCCTGACACTTCAAGTCAGTCTGTGAGGCTGATAAAGCTTTAAACAAAAATGTAAAAAACCCAAATGAAAAAAAATGGTCCTAATTCCAGTCCTTTTCTTAATACTAATTAATTAAATCACAATATACCACACAACTGTATAATAACATGCTCAATAGTTTGTGACCATAACAGTCACGTACAAAATGAAACCTCTGGCTGTAGCTCTTCAGGCTCTCGTGCTCTTTACATTTCCCCTATCTCACAGTTTTGACGCAATTCGCCTGTGTTTTACATAATCAGCAATCCCCCTTCAAAAACAATTCTCACGTTTACGCCAGGACAATACATCACCAACAAAAAACACTAATTTCTATTATAAATATACGGAAGCAATGCCATCCTTCACCTCTACACATTCTTTGATAAATCCTAAAACTTATGACTTAGCAATTTTTATATCTTCCGCCGTGGATACAACTTCCGCCTAAACTTAACATTTGGCATTGATCGTTCCACTAGAATTACAAAGAAATGAAAAGCATAACAGACATTTAAACGATTGCCATTTAACAAGAAACACATGGTCTTCCTTTAAACGATTAAAACAGATTTATGCTCAATTACTGGAAAATCGATACACCAAAAAGCCATTATTTTTAAACTGCACACACAACGCCCGTACAACAATTTTGGGGGTGGGTGATACCTAATATTGAGTATTGATATCACAGAGCATTGCCCCGTATCGTCAATAATTGACAAATTATGGATACTTTGGACGACAATTTTGCAGGCATGCCTTCAGAAAGTGCATGCTGAATCAAATGAGGAAATTTGATGAATAGACTTCCCTAATAAAAAGTAAAAAACTTTCCCATGGTAAAAAATCTACCAGTAAGTCATACAATGCTGAACTATTGATTTTAAAGAAAATTTAACATTCAACCCTCGCGTCAAGGCCCATAAGAAATATAAAAACAAACACAGCTTTCCTTAAAAATAAGGAATGTCTACTCGGCCATTGTACGAATACCGCCTAAAACAAATACTGTACCAAATAAAGAGCAATATATTACCCGTAAGGAGTGAAATTAAAATATTAGCATTTGTGATATATTTGTCGTCCATCATACGAATACCACCTAAAACACCTACTGTACCAAATAAAAAGCAATTTGTTGCCCATAAGGAGTGAAATTAAAATATTAACAATTGTGATACGAGCTAGACTCTCAGCCGGGTATACCCATATTGTAGTTGTATTTAGTTTGTAAATAAAAGAACCTGAACCTGTGATAATGTATCTATAGGCAAGGCCGTACCCAGAGGGGGTTAGGGGGGTTTGAACCCCTCCCGGAACGTTTTTTTTTTACTCGTAAAAACGTAATAAAAATGGATATAAACAAATTTTGCATGCGTTTTTGGAGTTTTTTTTTGTGACCCCCCCCCCCCCCCAACCCGAAAAAAAACTTTGAGTAAAAACCCCTCCAAAAAAATCCTGGGTATGGCCCTTGTCTATAGGGACAAATTTGCAGTGCAATTCAGTTGAAAAAAGCAATGGTTATGACCGTAAGTTATGTATTTATTGCAAAGACAAATTTTTCTTAATTCTGAAAGAGACGAAAAATCCCCAAAAGAGAGTTGTAACCAGAATAAAACATTTACGATTAAATTATCCACGTCTGAAAAATAGACATGTCCGCGGTCAACTTACTTCCCAGAGCATTGACCCAACAAAGCTCCAAGCATCGCCCAGGACAGACCACTCTGAAAACGATTAATGGTACTGACACCTGGTTCCCTCTACGCTGCGACGTTACCGATCAGGAGCTTTAAGTCAAAGCAAGAAAACCCGTTAATGTGGTTTTTCCAGTCCCAAACCCAAAATTTTCAAAAATCGTAAATTAGTGGGAGATGGCCGCAGCGGAACCTGAATGTCTGTTTTTTCAGAGCGCCTATGAAAGTACATATTAACTTCTACAAACTGTTGTGGCAACAATGCCCATCGTAGTCAGCAGTGGTTCCAAACTGGCAAACACTAGCTGCCTTAGCAGTAATTCAGAAATGAATAGAGTTGGAGAATCCTAAGCCCCATCGTCGGATTTAAGAAGTCTACCAGCCCTTGTGGGGTCAGATTCTTTCTTCCTCAACTTGGGGCACTATAGCATTTAAAACTTTAAACATCTTTAAGAACTTGAGGAAAATTTTAAAACAACAACCAAATGAGGAGAGCTAGTTTTTAGAAATGGATGGAGTTAAGAGAATCGTAAGATCCATTATTTGGAATTAGCAGGTCTAGAAACTTTTTATAGGAGTGATAGTTCCTTTCTCCCTTAGTTTAGAGCAATCTATTCTCTAATTTTTGCATTCCTATTCTGATCTTAGGTGTCCATTCATTTTTGCACAGAAGCCTCAGCAAGTATTTATTCAAAAAACAAATGTCAATTTCCGGAAATTTTGTCAATAGAAGAATTAATTGTGAGAAAATTGATTATTTCACAAAAAGATAGAGGGGAAAAATCAAGCGCTTGATTATTAGATTTAGCACATCATTCAGCAGTCACATTTAGAAAATGCTGCTATTAAGAAAAAATCAAATTGAGAAAAAGTAACGGTTATCGCCGCAAGTTTTGTGCAGAATCTTTGACAATAGAGACAAAATTTGTTTTTTTAAACCTTTCCTATGTCTTTCCGACCATTCAGATTCCCATGCCAAGAACTACGGAAATGACAACAAAATTATCAAGCTTAAGGGGGGAAATTCTAGTAGTCTATTCAGAAGCTAATACCAGCTCTAATTCAGAGACGGGTAAAGTTCGAGAATAGAAAGCTCCATTATCCGAATTAGAACGTCTAGAAACCCCTACATGCAGCTTTTCCGCGGTGTTCAGACAGTTTACCAAAGAAATATTTTGCCTTCATTTTGGATCTTTGATTTTTCTATTATTGCCAAAAGTTTCAGCACAAACTGTAGTTTTTACTGTCATCGAGCAAATTTCCATCGTTTTTTGTTTTTTCTGTCATCGGCCAAACTGTCATTGTTTCTTTGTTGATTTTTCGCTGGTATTTTTTTCTGCGATCAGGCGAAGTGCACTTTTTATTTCACTCATCACGGAAAGATCCATCATTTTTATGCTATACAATTAATAATTGAAAACTTAACTAATAGACACAAAAAAAAGTTAGAGTTAGAACGGTACACATGTATGATTAAATCTACTAAACATTACCACTGACGCGTACGCTGGTATATATTGTGGTGAGGGCAAAAATTTTAAGCAATGAAAATCCCCCAAACTATGCAAGGAACTATAGAAAAGATAAGCCGTAAATACTCTGATATTCTTCAGAAACTTTGGCCCGTAAAATTTCTTATACTCCGAAAGGTTGGGCCCGGTGGGCTCCCTGGATACTTTCCTGGATAATAGTCACGGACCATTTCAACTGCTGAAGATTGTGGCTACAAGAATCACAGCCAAGCAAGTAGGTTGTAAATTAAATTTCCATCCAAATCTTTGGGGAAAGTGTCAATGTTTTACGGCCATCGAAAAAAGTGTGATTGTTTTTCTGTCATTACAAAAACTGTCATAGTTTTTCCTGTCATTGAACAAAATGTCATTGTTCAAATTGTCATTGTAAAAACTTCCATCGTTTTTACGGCCCAGCCTTCTCTATGTACTTTCCTAAATCAGAGTCACACAGCATTATAACCACTAAAGATGATGCGTACAAAAATCAGAACGTGATCGGTTACCCAATTTCGACTTCTTAGTTGCAGCTTTAAATTAATTTTGCGCTCGTTTTTAATTGACATAGTTTTTTATGAATTAATAAAAGAATATTTTTTCGGTTTTTCTCCTTAAGAATCAAAATTTTGGCTCGCTATTTACATTTTGAATTTGTTTTAAACAAACTTTGCACATTAGAACTTTGGATGGTTGATTGTGGGGAATGTTATTCGAATAAATGAATTGGAAATCTACGTAATGCTTGGGCTTCTATAGGACTGAAGGAATTCTTACTCTCATCATGTCACAACCTTGAGTACAGAGAGCATTAATGGACCATCCCCTCAACATACCCTGAAAGTTTCAGCTTAATTCATTTTGCTGTTCCTGAGGTATCACAGATACAGTCGTTTTACACCCTTGGATGCATATAGCGTCTTTTGATTTATTTCAAAATCCTCCTCAACAAGCACTGAACGTTTCAACTTAATGCCCTTAGTCATTCCAGAGATACTACAATTACACCATTTTGACAACCTTGGATACAAATGACGTCTTTTGATATAGTCCAACATCCCCTGAAAGTTCCAACGTAATACATATAGTGCCTTTTGATTTAGTTTGAAATTCCTCTCAACTTTTCCTGGAAGTTTCAACTTAATACCCTGTCCTGCTCCTGAGATATTGCTTTTCGGCAACCTGGATGCACCTAAACTCTTTTAATTTAATTCAATAACAGTAGTAGTAGTAGTAGTAACAGCAGAAGCAGTGAATACAGTAGTCACAGTCGCAGTTGCAATCCACCATTCCCTGGAAATTTAAACTTAGTACCCATAGTCTTTTCAGAGATCCAGGATCAAATATGCCCCCCTTTTCCCAATAAGAAACCCTATATGAAAACAACGGGCAAGTTGCATAACTTAGAGCCCTTGTCCCATGGGCTGGGGTGAAGGACCATGTCATCAGGGACGTTGTATGCTATGGGGCAGGGGGTCAACTGCCCCCTCCACACCCTATTTTGTCCCCCCCCCGGCTGAAATTTAGTTTCTGCAAAAAAAAATCTTGTCAAAACTAAGATAAGCCTCCATAATTCAATCATCCATAGAAACAGGCCAGTTTTCTTTAGTGTATCTTTGCCTTTATGGTACTACATGGCTCGTTTTTCATTTTTCACTGTCATTTTCATTTGATTTGGGAAAACTAACTCCAACTTTACCCCCCCCCCTCCAAGATTTTGACGAATTTACGCAACTGCGTGTCATCGCCAGGGACAGCTATCGGACATTTGGCTATTTTGAGCACAATACTTATCTCAAAATTTCCATCTAATGTCTTGGGGGGGAGGCACATAAAAAGAGCGAGGGGAGACTGGTTACCCTTCAATCATTTTTGACTCTTAAAAAAGGGCACTGGAAGTATAGATTTGCGACCGAATGAGCCCCCTCCAAATCCAACCTAAGATATTGGTAGTGACCAACATTCATGTTTAAGAGCCAAACCTTTCCATTCCAAACAAATACAAAGACTGTTATTTATAAAGGCTACAGTAAGTTGTATGTACTATGTATGCATAGGCCTACAATCTTTATGCTGATTCTCAATATTAATTACCAAGATTAAAAGATTAGTTTTTTTGCTTTCTCTACTTTTCGAATACAAAACATGGAAGATAATAATAGTTTCAAATCTGGCCAAACATAAAATTATGAAAAGTCTTACCAATATAAAATATCTTGGCTGCAATGTTTTCCGAGACAGCTTTAGAAGTTCACCTTCTTTGATCAAAGACCGACCACTTCTAATTAATTCATAGTTCCTCAAACGAGACTGGAGCTTCAACAGTTTATGAAACTCATTCTAGAAGAAAAAAAAACACCATTGAGACAAAAGTAAAAAAGACATAAGAAGAAAACAGTGGCATCAATTGCATTCCCTCCCCTGGGTTTTGAAAGTTTCTTGGGGGAATAATTGCAGTAAAAAAAACCTTTTTTGTGTTTTCATTGAAAAGAAACAACACAAGCTTGCCCCTCCCCCCCCCAAAAAAAAGGAAAAATAAATTTTGCTCCCCTCTAAATTTTCGTGAATTGACACCACAGGAATAAAATGGATAAGAAAACTTAAAAATAAAACCATAAGAGAAAAACTTTTTTTTTTAATTTCTTCTATATCCTCCCCTGTACGTACAAAGCGGATTTAATGGGATTAAAAGTAAAATAATAACATCCGAAACTCAAAAATATAAAAAAAAAAATAAAGAGAGAACCAAGGTCTCGATTGACGCACTGTCCCAGTGTCCCTCGATTGGCGCGCTTTCAATAAACGCTCACTTTGTCCTGTCTGTCCCTTATGACTTGTAAGTTTTTTTACTAGTCTACTTTAAAGTAGACTAGACTAGTGGCGGTCTATTTAAATGTATTTGCTGTTGACAAAATTAGCCAACATTTGAACATAACAAGCCAATAAAGGTAATTTCTTAACCTGTAGCTCGTCTACGTAACCAGACTTTAGGAAATTCTTCAGAACGAGTTATGAAAATTCTAGAAAATTTTTGAGATTTAAAGATAAGTCCAGACTAATAGGGCGGAGACAACAGTGGAACTGCTGCCCCACTTAAGTTTGAATAGTGTGTAGCCTTCTTCAATCGAAGACCGGCCGTTACTAATTAGTTCATAGTTTTGCAAGCGATACCGAAGCTTCAAAGTTTATGAAACTCACTATAAAACAAGAAGATGGCTTATTAAGATAAAAAGATACAGAACAAAATAAATGGAGAAGAAAAACTGTAAAGAAAACCAAAGGAGATATAATTTTTAAATTAATTCTATCTCCATTCGTATCTATTTACCAAGTCTCTCATCTGCTTCCACATCTATTCGTACTTTTTCGCACCTATTAGAAACCAAATTTCGAGAATTCTAGCCTCAATTTCCCCGTTCTGCTAGTATACCTTCCCTATCTGGTGGCATTATTCCACATGATCTTTTCCTAATATTCATGAGAGCAAAAAGAAGGGGAAATTTTTTGCTTCCTGTCTGGAACGAAAAACATTTAAAGTATTTTGCCAATGAACTAATTTGGATCCAATCAAAGGTTTGAAAAATGAAATATTTGGAGTTAGTATGTTTCACCATTATACGAAACTTGGCACCATTTAGGCTACACGATACAATCTATAGGATCGTTTTAGCATCGTGTTAAGCTATTACAATACAACAACTCAACAACAAATGGAAAAATATTGGCAAATCGACAAGAAATACCAGCTCAAGTGGCTCACAGACGGGAAACGGGCTAGATCTCCTTCAAGGAATGTCATAGACCCCTCCCCTAACCAACAAAAATGAAAAGGTAAAATACACAAAACAGCCTAACGTTTAAGGTCTAGGAGGATGTGAATTTTTGCGATGGGTGGCATCCCGTTTTTTTTTTAACCTATATGCATATCCTTTTTTTAGATGTACTAAGATCATGTCAAGTATGCAAAGAAAATAGCAATTTGCCGCAAAAGAATTTCGCTCTACTAGGCAAGGACTTGCAGCTGCGCCTACGAAAAGGACCATTTTTTTCTTGCAGTCCCAGAAACACCAAACATGCAAACAGACCGAGTTCAACGGGCATGAAGTGCGTGACAACCATATTCGGGTTAAACTCCACATATAACCAACATTACGCACAGCCTATAAATTCGCTGATTTACTATAAAGATCCCCCTTGGAAAAATTCTGCAACACCCCCAATGTTTTAGATGTGAACACGAAGGCCGCAGAGAGGAAGGAGACTCAAAACATGAAAACTATACATAAATATAGATGGTCTATGGTTGAACCCCTGCCCCTTGTACACCAATGATAGGAATGAAGAATGCAAGGTACTATATGCAAGGACGTATCCATGATTTTTTTCGGAGGGGGGGGTATCTTTTCGGGGTGGGGGATTAGAAAAAAACTTTAAACAACGCATCACAAATATACTTATATGCATTTTTGTTATTTTTTTTCGAGTCGGACAAAATTTTGGGAGGAGGAAGTTCAAACCCGGTAGCCCCCCCCCTTCCATGGATACGGCCTTGACTGTATCCCTTAGATGGCAGTGTTTGAGGCAAATGTAGGATACTTTCGATGCAGGCTACTTTCGATACAGGCTTATATCCTAAGAAGACACTTAAGTAAATGACTGGTGACTATCGAAAAACGATCGTCTAGTCGACTGCTGGAACTTTCCTTGGAGAACTGAACAAGATATACACTATCAGGAGTCCTGTTTTACAGTCATATAAACAGTTTCTTGGGGGATAGAAATGCACTTAAAATAAAGAAGAAGTAAGGGGCGGATCTGAAAAACCAAAACAGGGAACTTTTAATCAGGAATATTCGAGTTAAATACGATTTGGAAAGTTGTCACTTCCTTCCATCTCCTATAGACTCCTCCGAGGCCGGGGATGGCAGCAATGCTTCCAGCATGAAGCGGGGTATGGTAACGTATCGCTTTTTGACTGCCGGTATATAGACTCTATTGACACCAGAGACAACTGTGTTTGTCATTCACGCTACATCTTAATATTCTTAGAGGAAAAGTATGGTAATTAATGATCTCCATATGGAGACAAAACAGCGAATTAATTATTTTTAGGTAGCTTGTTTTATTGACTAGTTGAAGTATACAAGTAATACGTTTGGTTAAATGGTCAAAGCAATACGTTGGTTAAATTTTTTAACTAAAATCCCCCCTGTCTGAAAACAAGTGTGTTTTTCTATTTTTAAATGTTTCTTCCATTTCCATGATTTATTATTAATGTTTGTAGAGCTGCTAGCTGCTATTTTCGATGGATAAGAAAATAGGATTTGTGCGTAACATTTAGATGGATTTCTATATGAATATGAAAATAAGCAGGTTTCAAAATTAATACTAGGCATAACGTTATGATGAAGAATAGGATCCCAACTCTTAAATTAACATGAATGTTTGCCTATGAAATGAGCTAATTATACAGTCTCGAGTTATAAAAGTAGATAATTTAATTCAGCTTTTATCAGCAGGCAAAACTTGGGTAAAATCATAGGCAGAGCAATCGCGCTGCCTTAAGTAAAGAACGATGTTGGCACAATGTATTATTTATTTATTTTTTTCTTGGTCTTAGACCAGGGCATTTCGTATCGAAGGAGTTGTCGTAGAAACTTCGAAAAGGGCTCATTCGATTGGAAATTGGAGTGGCTTGTGCCCTTTTCAATAGTCAAAAGTGATTGGAGGGCAACTGGCGCCCCCCCCCGCCCCTCAGTCCCCTAAACACCACCAATAAAAACTATGGGATAGCCCTTTTGATTAGCGGAGCTTGTTTCCAGATAGAAAATATGTTTTTGAGGAGGAAACTCACCCAAAGCAATCAGGGCAAGGGTTTTAAGTTATGCCCTAGGGGCATATAAGAACAATGTTGGAACATTGTATTTTTTTTTCGAGCAGGGCACTTCGTATCGAAGAAGTTGTCGTAGAAACTTCGAAAAGGGCTCATTCAATTGGAAATTGCAGTGGCTTGGTCCCTTTTTTATAGTCGAAAGTGATTGAAAGGCAACTAACACCCCTTCCACGCCCACCATTTCCCGAAACACATCTAATCAAAATTTTGAGATAGCTATTTTGTTGAGCGTAGTTGATTTCCATATAAAAATTATGTTTTTGAGGAGGACACTCCCCCACAGCCCTCAGGACAAGGGTTGTAAGTTATGCCCAGGGGGCATATAAGGTTTTATAGAAGGCGCTGTCGTAGAAACTTCAAAAAAGGCTCATTCGATTGGAAATTCAAAGGGCTAGTGCCCTTTTTAATAGTCGAAAGTGATTGGAGAGCAACTTCTCACGCCCACCTTTTCCCCAAACATATCCAATCAAAATCTTGAGATAGCCATTTTACTCAACGTAGGTTTAAGTTCTGGAAATTAGGTCTTTGAGGATGAACCCCCCCCCCCCCCACACAGCCCTCAGAGCAAGGGTTGTATGTTATGTCATGGGGGCATATAAGGTTTTTTATAGAACGCGTTGTAGTAGAAACTTCAAAAAGGGCTCATTCGATTGGAAATTGAAATGGCTAGTGCCCTTTTTATAGTCGAAACTAATTGGAAGGCAACTAACACCCCTTCCACGCCCACTATTTCCCCAAACACATCCAATAAGAATTTTGAGATAGCCATTTTGTTCCACGCAGTTCAAAGTTCAGGAAATTATTCCTTTGAGCAGGACACTCCCCCCACAGTCTTCAGGTCAAGAGTTATAAGTTATGCCCAGGGGGAATATAAGGTTTTTATTGAAATCTTTGTCGTAGAAACTTGAAAAAGGGCCCATTCAATTTGAAATTCAGAGGATTAAGACCTTTTTAGTCAGTCGAAACTAGTTTGAGGGCAATTAACCCCCCTCAAAGGCTTACCATTACACCAAGCCCATACAACCAATTTATGTAGATAGCAAATTTATTCAACGTAGATAAAAGTGTTGGAAATTAGTTCTTAAAGGATGACAACCCCTCTACCCACAGCCCTCAGGGCAAGGGTTTTAAGTTATGTCGTAAAACTTCAAGAGGCTCATTCAATTGGAAATTGAGAGGGCTAGTGCCCTTTTCAATAGCCAAAAGTGACTGGAGGGTAACTAACCCCCCTCTCATGCCCACCATTCCTCCAAACACATCCAATCAAAAAATTCAGATCCAATCAAAATTTTCAGAGCCATGTTGTAAGTTATGCCCTGGGGGCATATAAGGTTTTTATTGAAAGCGTTGTAGTAGAAACTTCAAAAGGGCTCATTTAATTGGAAATTGAAAGGGCTAGTGCCTTTTTTAATAGTTGAAAGTGATTGGAGACCGACTGACGTCCCTCTCACGCCCACCATTTCCCCAAACATATCCAATCAAAATTTTGAGATATCTATTTTTTTTTCAACGTACTTGAAAGTTCTGGAAATTAGGTCTTTTAGGATGATAACCCCCTCAGAGCCCTCAGTGCAAGGGTTGTAAGTTATGCCCTGGGGGCGTATAAGGTTTATATAGAAAGTTGTTGTATGAACTTCAAAAAGGGCTCATTTGATTGGAAATTGAAATTGCCCGTTTTATAGTCGAAAGTGAGTGGAGAGTAATTAACCCCCGTCTCACGCCCACCATTTCCCCAAAAACATTCAATCAAAGTTTATAGGTAGTCATTTTGTTCAAAGTAGTTGAAAGTTCGGGAAATTATATAATCAAGGTTTACATACCCGCCATAACCCTCAGTGCAAAGGTTGTATGTTACGCCCTGGGGGCATATAAGGTTTTTATAGATAGAGGTTTCGTAAAAACTTCAAGGGGCTCATTCAATTGGAAATTGAGAGGGCTAGTGCCCTTTTTAATAGTCGAAAATGACTGGAGGGTAACTAACCCCCCTCTCACGCCCACCATTCCTCAAAACACATCCAACCAAAATTTTCAGATAGCCATTTTGTTCAACGTAGTAGAAAGTTCTGGAAATTAGATTTTTTGAATGACACCCCCCCCCCCAGCCCTCAGGGTAAAGATTGTAAGCTATGCGCTGGGGGCATATAAGGTTTTTATTGAAAGTGTTGTCGTAGAAACTTCAAAAGGGCTCATTTGATTTGAAATTGAAAGGGCTAGTGACATTTTTAATAGTTGAAAGTGATTGGAGAGCGACTATCGTTCCTCTCATGCCCACCATTTCCCCAAACACATCCAATCAAAATTTTGAGATAGCCATTTTGTTTAACGTAGTTGAAAGTTCTGGAAATTAGGTCTTAGAGGATGACAACCACCCTAACAGCCCTTAGGGTAAGGGTTGTAATTTATGCCCTGGGGGCATATAAGGTGTTTATATAAAGTGTTGTCGTTTCAAAAAGGGTTCATTAGATTTGAAATCGAAAGGCCTAATATCCTTTTTAATAGTCGAAAGTGATTGGAAGGCTTGACATTTTTATAGTAAAGATCGATGTGGGTATATTGTATTATTTTTGTTGTTTAGATCAGGGCACTTCGTATCGAAAGAGTTGTCGTGGGAACTTCGAAAAGGGTTCAATCGATTGAAAATAGAAAGGGCTGATGTCCTTTTTAACAGTCAAAAGTGATTGAAGGGCAACTAATCCCACTCCCACGCCCACCCTCCCATTTGCCCATTATGTTTAAAAAATAAATGTTGCCTTAATATTAAATCAAAATGCACTGTGTTAATGCTAATTACCAATATGGCATCTCAGCACTCTCAGCAGAATCCCAAGAACGACTGAGGGTATTATGTTCAAACTTTCGGGGCTACTTCTGCTCTAAAAATTTAACCAAATCAAAATAGCGTATGTGTATCCAAACTATCAAAGAAAGTAAACAGATTTTTTTGCGAATGGTATCAAATTTTCTATTTCAGGTCAACTAGAGGAGGTATGAAACTAAATTAAAGACTACTGTTTGTGTCCAGATTTTTAAAAGGGTGTATGTTGTCAAAAATTGCTGAAAATTTTCCTCCAGCATAAAAATAGCAGGCCAAACTATAAAGTCTTAAAAAACGAAAAGATATAAAGTATTCTTTTCTTTTTCCCTTAAAAGACTATGTCAATATAAAACAAACAGAAATTAATTAAAAACTTTTTCCACAAAATAAGTTTTTCAAAGAGTAAAGAACTCCATTAAACAAAAAATGACCAAAAATAAAAACAAATAATCTACCATGCGTGAAACTACCACAAATAAGCATCGATAAATAAATGAAACCCAAAACGAGCAGAAATTACAATAAATAACCGAGTCAAACTCAAAACGAGCAGAAACTAACATAAGTTGGGCTCAAAACCCTTACGCCTTCCCAAGGACAGAACCTAGTTTGCACTTTACTGAAAAAAATACAAATGAATGTGTATTCTCAGTTTAATATACATATACTGATATTTAGTAATCAAAATGTTAATATTATTGATTTATTAAAGTTTTAAAAGTAAAAACATTTATATTTTTTCAGTAAAGTGCAAATTATGTTCTGGCCTTGGGAAGGCATATCTTGGCCTTGACCATCCGACGGGGGATGCTAATATTTTGGTGGTTCATGGACAACCTTTTGTGCAGCCTTTGGCTGACTATACTTTAGAGCCTTAATTTTGAAAAAAAAAAACATTTTTCGTGTGAAAGCGTAAAAAAGATACATGATTGCAATAACGTCATGCATTGTATAAAACGTGTTTTATACAGATAATATTTTTCATTAGCATGCATATGCCTAGAGGACGACCCGAAAAAAAACACCAAGTTGGTGGTCTTTTAAGCTTTGTTCAGGTAAACACGCGTGAAATTTCGAATAACAATTATATATCATGAGGGGGGGGCATCAAGAATTTAGAAATGCCTAGGTAAGGAAAGGCCAGAAATTGGTTAGGAGCCACTGCTTTAATGGTTCACCGCCCTTATAAAAATAATTCGATAATTCGATAGATAATTCGAGACAAGCATTACTTTCTTTGTTCTTTGTGACTGTATGCTTCTTAGAACCTATGGCTCTGAACAATTTTGGGAATATGCCCTAAAAGGACGAAAGTACATAAGTTCTCGCACATCAGTCCGCACATATAAGTACTAATTTTGATAATAGCGCGCTTTTACCTTTCCGATGCAATACTTTGACTTACTTTTGGTCCATCAAAGGTTTGATACAGCAAAAATAAACAAGTTCAAGCTGCAGTAATTTGAATTTACCAGCGTTGTAAACTTAGCTTATTCATGACTCCTGGTCCTAGGTCTTTACCCCTCAGTGTTCGAACTTCATTCAGTTTTTCTAAGAGGAATATAGATGGAACTTATAAACATAGCTAAAAGAGACCCTTGAATAGCTTCTCATTTAAATTTCACTTTCTGTTTTATTTCTCAACACGAATTTTTTTTTTTTGCAACATTTTTTTTACCTGGCCAATGGGTTTTGGTTTAGCAACCCCTTCTTTTCCACCAAAAAAAAATAGAAAACTAAACATCAATTCAGAATTTTACATTAAATAACATGCAAAAAATTCCCTATAGCTGGACACCCCCCTCCCTCTCTCTAAAAATAAGCAAAAACCTGGGTTACACTCCTGGCTAACACCTAGAAAAAGCGAATACTTTCATCCATAGGAAGAAAAAAATTACCTCATACTGAGCGCTTTTATTGGCATGATCAGCAACATCACAAACAATTTTTAAAGCTTGGACCGTATCTTGATGATCAGCATTTGACTCCTCTAAGTGATCAAGGTAGTCTTGTAATAAGAGCCGGTATTGTGGTATTCTTTGCACTGGTTTAAGCATGTAATGTTTAATCCCTAGCATTCGACACTTTTCATCCTTTTCAAAGTCTCTTGTAAGCTGATCAAATCGTGGATATTTTGAACGAAATTCATCAAAAAGGGAACACTGGTATTCGAAATCACGAATATAGGCGGAATACATTTTCAAAAATGGACCCACTGTTGCTATAATATCCGAAATTTTGCGAATATCCTCCCATTTCTCAAATCTTGACTTTAGATCGTGAAGTAAAACAGTACTAAAGGTGAGCAATTGTGGGAGATCACAGAGGAATTTATTAAGTTCACTTTCGGGCATAAATTTCTCATCCTTATTTCTATCAATCATACTCGTCCGAAAATCATTATTTAATAATTTCAAACAATCCACAAAAACACTTTCAGAGCTCACAATTTCAGAAACTATATATCTGACTTTCCGATCACGCTTTTCTGATGTGGTCAATTGTTTCAGCTCATCATGAGCTTTTAATTCGTGATCGGAGTCACTCTCTAATATTGATTGATTTCCGTCAGAGCCAGTGGTAGCAACACTATCTCGATTTTCGGACCGAATTGGCATTTGAAGTATTTTATCAGTGTTTTGCATATCAACCACAACCACTTCCATTTTCTTTTCACTTTTAGCTTTAGGAAGCGTCCGAGATTTTTTATGTCTGATTATATCTCTTCGTTCATCACCGCTAGAGCAGCTATTTGATTTATTTTTTGGCTTTGTGAACCGGTTTATAAGTGTTCCGTTTCCGACTAGAGACACAAAAGAAGAGATATGATCACGCACAGATCTTGTAATTTCTGTCTCGCTCATATCTGAAATATCTGCTAAACTTCCGTTTTCATCACTACGTTTTGCCGTAGATGAGCTAGTAAAACTATCTGCGCTGACCGTTGAAGGAGCAGGACTAGCTTCTTTTTCTGATGTCTTCACATTGATATCCTTTAAAAACGTTTTCAATTCACTGTATTTCTTGTCTAGTACGAACTTCGGGTGATTTCCATTCTTACTAATTACTTTACCGCCCACAACAAGACGAGAAAACTGATCAGGGTTACTTGTTCCTACAACCGATCCATCTGTTCTTGACGGAACACCATCCAGAAGCACACTGATTGAGGCAAGCGAATTTTCTATCTTCCTTATGTCCGATTCAATATCTGACTCTGTCTCTGACAGTCCTTCAGGCGGGCTAGAAACGGAAATCTTAGTCGGAAAAGAATTTTGTATTCCAACTGGAGATTCTGGACTAGAAAACGAGCTGGCATGCTCGTACTGATTAATTAATTGTGAAACTTTAGTTTGACACATGAATTTTGTTTTTCAACTTTTTACTCTTATCAACTTGAGCATACACAGGTAGTTCTTCGGCGGTCTTTTCAACTTTGTGAGGTGCGTCCATAAACAGCGGGGAGGAGGCGATAGAAAATGTTTGACTAATATGAGAAGAAATTGATTTTTGTCTTCTTCTTGGTGGGGGGACTGGTTTAGGACTATTAAAATCAAAATCATTCGAGCCAAATGATGTGCTCCGACTCATATCCTGAAATATATTATCACTACTAACGGAGTTCAAAGAGCAGAGACTTAACTGACTGAACGATACAACACCTCTTTCTAAGCTTCTCGTTTTCAAGGTACTCCTGGTAAAACAAGATGCACTTCTTAAATGATCTTCAGAGTCAGAACCGGCCCTTTTCCTAGCTCTTTTTTTTAGTTTTGGCAATGGCTTCAAAACATCTTTAGTAACATAAACAATTGTACCACTTTCGTCTCTTTCAACGCCTAATTCAACTAAGAGATTTTCATTTTTTCTAGAAACTCGTGGAGGTCGCGAAGGTAACTGACTTGTCTTATCAGTTTCTGATAACAAGTCAGACTTGTTATCTTTACAGCCATTTTGCATTTGCTTAAGTTTTAACTCAGTTTTTATCTCTCGGGCATCTTCGGCCGTCCACAGATTAATCATACTTTTAACTGGTGTGGATGGGACTGAAAAGCTTTTACCACTAAAAGGAATAAAGCTGAACATGCTTTTAGCAGGGTTTGTAACCTCTGGCGAAGGTATGCTGAAAAACTTGATTTTTTCATTCATAGATTTTGACATCATACTTGTTCTGGGTGAAGTGGGTGAGATTGTTTTGGCCTTTGTTTGGTGAATGATACGTTTTGGTGGTAAGGCTGGCTTTTCATCAACCAGCGAATCCATTTTTTGTTTAGAAGAACCTCTCTCGTCTTCTTTTGACGACTTATAAACGCTTTCATAAAAATGCTCCGGACTGCCACTTTTACCATGCATGACTGCATGTCATACAATTTATAATAGCAAACCTGAAACAAATAAATGTCTTGATTTTATCTGTAACGTTCGCAATAAACAAAAAAAGAGACATCGGTTACGTAGTTCCTTACTAATAATTAGCCGCAGAAAAGATTACATTGATTAGTAATAAATGATTCAATTGCTTGATTTTTTTTTTCTTTTCTTCTCTCTGTAAGTTAGTGAGTTTTTTCTTCGACTAAGTGACTCATGTATCTTCCCCCTTTTTATAGGCAACCAAGAAGCCTCTGGTGAAACAGTATAGTGTCTTATTGTATGTGTTTTTAATTATGAATAAATCTTATCTAAAAAGTGAATTTACACTGAAAAAACGCATAAACTCTTGTGCCCAGAAAGACAGCAGACAGTAAAAACTTAGCCTGGTAAATTGCTAGACAGAAAATAAACGTAACATAAACCAGGTTAATTCGAAGAGGCGTTGATTATAACAATCCTACATACGGTTTTGGTAAAAATAACGTGAAAAAAGACAGCTAGGCTATTTGATACTCCTTAAATTCATTTCCTCCAACGAGGAGTAGCCCCGTCTCTTCGACCACTGGATTCCAAATTACCCTGCATGAGTTTTCTTAGATTTGGTTAAAAAGAATAGAAAAGCAAGACTCTTATCCAACAACCAACAAAGAATTCGATACCCAGCCACTCCAATAACATCTGGCTGTAACCAGTTATTACAGAGGATGTGAAAACCCCTTCTCCAAAATAAGAACTTGAGCTACCAAAATTAACTAAGAGACAAAATATACAAGTTGGCATGTTAATACAACGTTTAAAAGTTGGTAATTACCAACTTTTAATACACTGGACCACTTTTCTTTTTGATTCTCGATAGTTTTTCGGTTTTTCCTTTAATTTTGCTGGACAACCAATACTCCTGTAGTTTTTTTGCTTCTTCTTTTTTACCAGCGATCTATAGCCGCAAAGCAGGATCCCTAGGTTCACACAGGTGCAATATTCTTTTCGGTACTTCCGTACAATCCAGAACACATTCGAGAAGTGAAGTTAGGTTAATCATAATGAAATATACCAAAATATGAAGAAAATATAATACTTTAGTAATAAAGTTATGGAAACTACAACAAAGAATATTGGAAAGCAGTCAGCAGCCCCCCCCCAGAATGCATTATATTAAATACCTAACATAACATAACCAAAATATTAACTCTTAATTAAAATATACCTACATATTTAATATTTATTTTTTAATTATTTAATATTTAATTAAAATATACTTTTAATTTAATTAAATTTAATTAATTTAATTTAATGAAATATTTAATTAAAATATACCTACAATGTAGTTTATTTCTCTGAACCTAAGCTAATTGTCTCCGAATAGAGAAAGGTAAACCGGTTTTTCGCTGATTCAACTGAACAAACTTCTTGATTGTGCTCTGGATTGTAAGGAAGTACCTTCTTTTCTTACGGCAATTTAGTTGCCAAATTAGGTAATTTCAGTTGTTTTTTTAAACAATTCGTCCAGCCCAATTCCACTTTTATTGGGCAACAAGGCAATTTATTCTATATAAGAGCAACAACCATTTAAATTATTGTTTATAAATTTTATAAGTAATTAAAAACGCTCAATGATGCAATTCGCGAATATTGCCTATAGCGGTAATTGTCCTTCTCTGTGAACCAGGAGTAACCCTAGGTTCATACAGGAGCGAAATTCGCTCATGGTCGCAATTTAATTGCCGATTTTGGTGATTTTAGCTAAAAATCATCAAACTTAATTATCCAAATTCAGTTATCCAAAAAGTGGGATACTTCCTGTTCATCATTTCTCAACCAACAATGATTGACTCATTATAATCATCACAAATACCAAATTCCTACACTAATCAAGCGAAGGGGATCTAACCCTCCTTATTCTCCAAAAGGGGTACCTCTATGTCTTCGCCACGCTCACTTATATTTTAACTATCAATTTTTCATTATACGAGCAAGTATACTGAATATACCAGCATAGGTATTTGTCGGATATTGTAAACACATTAAAAATTACGCTTAGGTTACATCTAAGAAAACCGGTTTCGTAGCTACAAAAACAAGTGACGGATGAAACAATGCATTGGACTTTTAAGCTTAGTTCTGACTTAGCGCGAACAAAATTCGCTCTGCGATATTTCGCATTGCGCCGTTTTGCGGAATTCGCAATGTAGTTCTCAAAGTCCGTTAATTTTGTTACTATTGAGAAACTGCAGTTTAAAAGTAAAAGAAAAAAAGGAATCATCAGTGCTACTGCAGCTTTCTCTTTTATTGTATATACAAGGGTAAGTAGAAATTAGATTAAGAAGTTTTTCAATATCCCTTTGTTTTTTTATATCTGGAGCGAATGACGATAGCGATGCGAATTTTTTCAACTTGAAGCGCTGCGAAGCAAAGATTTCGATGAACGAAGCGTATTTTTTCTGCAGGGCGACGCAAATTTCGCTAGGTGATACGAAATTTGCGCTCTGTCAGAACTAAGCTTTAGACAGAATGCATTGGGCTTGCATAATTTGGGCTATATATTTGCACACTAAGGATGGGGAGCGGGGTAGGTTAGGTTACGTTAGGTTGGGTTAGGTTTCCATAATTTTGTTTCTCAAGTATTATTTTGTCGTCATGTTTGTTATATTTCATTAGGATTAACCCAACTTCGCTTCTTGGATACGTTTCCAATAACCGACAAAGTACCCCAGTACATGTATATATATATATACAGGAGGTACGTCAAAAGGGAGAGGGCATCAAACCCAGCCTCCTGTGAATCTCTATTTTGCATGCTGTGTCACGTTTTTTCACGTTATTCGCCTGCTTTTTTCCACTTTGGCTGCCTCTTTTCATCTACATTTCTGTTTCAGTGTCAGTAGAAAATCCACCCCTTCTTTTGATGGACAAGACAATTTGTTATTAAAAAATAAATAAATGGAATAACAAATACTCACAGTCGAATCACCATTGGCAGAGGCCAAAACTATCTTAATTTCTAATCGACGGCAAAACACATATATACAGGAATATATTCAGTAAGATGTTTTGCTCAGTTAGCTCACTGAAACACGATAATTGTTAAAGAAAGGAAAATTGCAGAATACAATACCAGATTCACCTCAAACAAAAGCCTTGTATTTTCTTCCTCTGCGCAATTCATTAAGTCGTAGTATATGCATCCTAAAAACCCAAGGTCACAAAGTTCATTTTATCCAGACTCCAAATAATCAAAAACTGCATTCAAACCGTCTTTTGTATAATTATATAAAAAAAACGGTTTTTTTAACTGAAAGTAAGAAGTGGCATTAAAACTTAAAACGAACAGAAATTATTCCGTATAAGAAAGAGGCTGTCCCCTCCTCAACGCCTCGCCCTTTCCGCTAAAGTTTTTTATTGTTTTAAAAAATAAATTAGTGAGACGGAGTCAAACTTCAGCGTAAAGAGCGAGGCGTTGAGGAGGGCACAGCTCCTTTTATATACGAAATAATTTCTATTCGTTTTAAGTTTTAATGTCGCTCCTTACTTTCAGTTAAAAAAAAACTTGTTTTTTTCTGAACGTTTTTGAATTAACGCAGCTTTGATTTTCGTTCACCGTACATGAATGATTAAAACGAAATTTGCATATTAATTTTACTTTTTTTTGGCTAAATGGCTTTCTCGAAATTTTGATCTGACGTAACTTACGAATTAAGTTACGTAACGAACTTCTATATTCGCATATCTTTATTACGTATATTAGGGGATTCGCCCCCTAGTCACCACCTCGCTCTTTACGCTAAAGTTAGAATTTTGTTCCAATTCTTTAAGATTGACCCCTTAATCACAAAGGCCCTTAATTCGAATAAATAGCTCTGAGAAAAGTACAAAAAAACTTTAGCACAAAGAGCGAGGTAATGACTAGGGGGCGAACCCAATCATATACGTAATAATTTCTGTTCGTTTTAAGTTTTGACGTTGCTCCTTACTGTCAGTTGAAAAAATTGTTTGTTTTTTTTAATTTCTGATCGTCTTTTAAATAATGCTGGGAAATCCGGCGCCCCTTCATAGTAATGTCCCTTCCCCCAAGAAAACTTCCTCCATGAAAGATCCAACCACATAACCCCCGACCCCCTCCAACTACCCGAAAAAATCCCCACTGAAAACTTCTGTATACTTCCCAATAACCAATACTATATGTAAACATTGGGCAAAGTTCATAACTTGCAGACCCTCCCCGGGGAATCTGGGGGATTAAGTCATCTTCAAAGACAGTAGTATCCCATCAATCTATTCTGCAACATTTCTAGGAAATTAATATGAGATTTCTGCAACAGCCCTATCCCTTTTCCCGTCAATCTATTCTGCAACATCGCAAGGAAATTAGCATGGAATTTCTGCAACACCCCTATCCCTTTTCCCATCAATCTATTCTCCAAAATCCCTAGGAAATTAACATAGGATTTCTGCAACATCCCTATCCCTTTTCCCATAGGATTTCCGCAACATCCCTAGGAAACTAACATGAGATTTCTGCAACATCCTTATCCCTTTCCCCATAGGATTTTAAAGAAATACCCTGTTACGTCACGTCATCCCTGTTTCTAGCGGTCAGCTGGCAATATTCCCGCCCTCTGACGTCATGACAAACCCTCGCCTTTAAACGGTCAGATAGGAAAATGAACATGGGATTTCTGTGACATGCCCTCTGACGTCACGACACACCATCAATATATTCTGCAACATCCCTAGGAAATTAACATGGGATTTCTGCAGCATACCTATCCCTTTTCCCACAGGATTTCTGTGACATGCCCTCTGACGTCACGACACACCCTCAATCTATTCTGCAGCTATGCATAGGAAAATAGCATGGGATTTTAAAGACACTCCCATGTGTTCCCCTAACAAGCGCTATTGTTTTCTCTCGAAAAATATCAGCCCCATATAGGACTCTATTGATTTCCCTGGAAGACACTCACGTGTTCCATTATTTCTTCAGTATTAAAAAATAGTTCAGCGTGTAAATATCAAAATGGATGCTTATATATTATTGTATATTGAAAGCGTTAGCGAGATGGAACCTAGAGTGCCTAAAGTAGCAGTGGAAATTACAAGGGGTTGCCGACTAACCCTAGAATGGGACGAGATATATGCAGGATATGTTACATCATTAAGCAAATTCAAGTCGGAAGAACGATTATGCTTTGTGGCTAAAGAAAATATAGTGCATATACAGAGACTTCAAGACGGATTAAATGCATTAGCAAAATATATTGAAGAAAACAATCTATATAAATGTTTGTTGCTAGCAAGATTCTGTATTTGATATTGAGTGTTAAAATGGATGGATTTGAGAACCAGAAAATCTTCGTAATCTAGTCAGATTGGAAAAGTGGTTAATTTCCTAGAACTATCTCTTCAACGGAAGCTTCTCGAAAAATACTTAAACGATATAATGGGAAAACATTCCCCCATCTTTGACCAATTGTATGAAACTTTGTCGTCGTGGCCCCCAAACTTTTACTCAATTTATAGATATGTTAATTGAGACAAAATAATATTGTGGTTTTGCTTTGGTAAGTCAACAAGAAATCATGCATAAACAAGTTTTGTGATGTCCTAGAAGACATTTTATTGATCGCGAGTCAGTTTCTTTTTGGAAGTGAGACAGTCAACATCGAAAAAATGTTTTGCACATGCCCATTATGCTTGCATACATTGGGCAGCTTGTCATCTTGTGAGAATTGTACTTTTATTCATGACTATAATGAAAAATGAAAAGTATGCAATACATGTAAATTGCATAAAGGATACACTGTGCAAATTAAAGACTGTAAGCCCTGTCTTGAAGAGATTTGTGAGTCTCATACAAGACTCTTATTAAGATTCTTATGCCCCAATTGTCACTATGATAAATGCGACCTATGGGAAAATACTTACCCTGACATGATTGCCAAAAACCCTAACGTGAGTTCAATTTACTGTTAAGAGACTTGTATCATCGTGGTTTTAAATTGTTTTGGGAAGAAGAACCTGGTCTACGCTTCATTTGCTGGAATAATAAAAGTCTGGTTTTTGCGTCATCGCTGTGAAGATACTGGCTACTTTGATTATAAACCTACAGATTTTTATTTGGCTATTACAGAAAGTGATTCTGAATATGAGAATATCGTGCGTGACATTGTTTCAAATAAGCAAATTGAAACACGTGAATTTTATAATATAAATCAGAATAGTATTATTAACTTTACAAAGAGATTTAATAAAAATGAAGTTACAATATATTGTAGAAAATATAACCCTGACTTTCCATACCAGGATGAAAACAAGATAGATCCTGATGAGCTGCTGCCACTTATCGTTCTGATGATTATCTATACTTAGAAGAAGAGATCTAAAAGGACACAGTGTTTTGTATATACAAATTTTTATTAATAAACAAATTTACATTCATTTTTAAAGCACTTCACTCTTAGGGCAACGAAATCAATATTATAGAGATAGAAAAGAGCATTTTCAACAAGAAAGTCGTTCAATCGAGGATTATCGCCATAAATCTTGAGGAATATTAGACTGAACGAAAGCCAGATTTTCGTTGATTGATCTTGTACCCGCTTCCGATTTTGAATAATTGATTTTCCACTTTGCTCAAGAAAATTTTTAATGTGAGGTATGTAAAATGTATACGGTAAGCCAAGAGGATCAATAAATTCTATATTATTTTTGTTTGAAAGATGCATAACCAATGACCTGTCTCTACAGTCGATGGACTGCTATTAACAATAATAATGCTATTGTTAATATGTTGAATATACTCCAGGAAATCCCAAGGTATGCAATAGGATTTATATTTGGACATTTAAGGATCCATATCAAGGAGGCACACTTGTGCCTCTATAAAGAGGCGACCCACCACAATGTTAAGCAATTTCAGGTCCTAGAGGTCGCAGAGAGACGGCGGTAATCGCATTTTGTAGCCCAAGCTCAAACTAAGAAACTTGCAGAATTTCATCCTCCTCCGACTTTATCTTCATGGGGTAAACTGGGCCAGAAGTTTGGACCCTCCCACCACAGCCCCCCTTTAACGTTGTCCGATTGGGCTGAAATTTAGAGGTTAAGCTTTCCTAGGGCCCGGGAGTTTATCCTTGAAATTTCAGCTCAATCCGATCACTCCTTCCCTGTTTTCAAAAAACCAAATGTAGCCACTTAAAATTCATTTCGTTTTTTTTTCTTATCCACGCCTACAGGCCACAGTTGGCAACAGATCCGGGTGAATGAGGACTCAGTCGAAGCAGAATTCGACCTGTTAGGGCCTTTTGATATTTTCAGACCGAAAAAATTATCCCCCGAATTTACATTTACGAAAAACCTCGTTTTCCTATATTAGCCCATGTTAATTTTTCCCACCACAACCCCCCTTTAACGTTGTCTGATCGGGATGAAATTTAGAGGACAAGCTTTCCTGGGGCCTGGAAACTTATCCTCAAAATTTCAGCTAAATCTGATCACTCCTTCCCTGTTTTCCAAAAACCACATATCAAGAGTTTTGAGAATTTGCTTGCGTCGAAAATAGCTTCCATTTGCTAAACAACAGTCACTACTGTGTTTGTACAGTCCAGCGGCTGATACTCTAGACTTTCAGGCGGAAAACCCGGGTTCGATTCACCATCAGAGCAACTTTTTTATATACTTTGAAAAGGAACTCAGTTTCTTTTTTAAATTATTTGAAAAAAATTACGTTTTCTAAAGAGTTAAAGAGGCTGAGTTACAAGGTCGACCCTTAAAACGTACAGGGATTAGGAGGCACAGTTGGGGGGCTGTTAAAGAGGCTGAGTCACAAGTTCGAACCTTAAAACGTACAGGGATTAGGAGGCACCCTGTACGACGTGATTTGAGTATTCAGGAATTAAAAGCCTTAACACAAGAATCTTCAAGAGCGGGGAGTTTGGGGGGCGGCAGCCCCCCAACTTTAACTCCTGACACGATCAGCTAACAGTTAGTCAAGCAATAATAAGTAATAAACTGTACAATAACGTGCAGAAATTATTTGAAAAAAACCTACGTTTTCTAAAGAGTTAAAGAGGCTGAGTTACAAGGTCGAACCTTAAAACGTACAGGAATTAGGAGGCACAGTTGTGGGGCTACCGCCCCCCAAACCCCCCGCTTTCGCAGCATTTAAATATAAAAAAAATTCTTTAAACTGAAAGTAAGGAGCGACATTAAAACTTAAAACGAACAGAAATTATTCCGTATATGAAAGAGGCTGTACCTTCCTCAACGCCTCGCTCTTTACGCTAAAGTTTTTATTGTTTAAAAAAAGAGTTGTGAGAAAGTCAAACTTTAGCGTAAAGAGCGAGGCGTTGAGGAGGGCACAGCCTCTTTCATGTACGGAATAAGTTATGTTCGTTTTAAGTTTTAATCTCGCTCCTTACTTTCAGTTTAAAGAAATTTTTTTTATATTTAAAGGCTGCGAAAGCGGGGGGTTTAGGGGGCGGTAGCCCCCCAACTGTGCCTCCTAATCCCTGTACGTTTTAAGGTTCGACCTTGTAACTCAGCCTCTTTAACTCTTTAGAAAACGTAGTTTTTTTCAAAATAATATTAAATACATTGATTATTTGATTCGTGTTCATGGCGCCAAGTCTAATAAAAGACTGCCATCAGGAGTAATTTCCCAAAAGGTTTCAAATTGATTTAGGTAGATTAATGCAATACTTTCCTCCAATGGCTCAGCAAAGGTACACTCTAAACCACGGTACCCGTTCTGACAATACTCATATCTTGAGTACTGGACAAATCCAATACAATGATACCATGGGTTTTCGCAAACATTTCTTCGGTTATACCATTTTCGAATAATTGTGAATCTCGATCTAGGGATTGCATTGTCAATTCATATAAGGTCCCGTAGGATTTATCAAAGGATAAATTTGTAGAGCAGAATTTCATTTACTTTACATACAAGCGATGAAAGTCCAAACAGTTCAAATTAATGGGGAGAATATGACCATGATCCAACGGCGCTACCGCTTTTTACAAAAGCCAATGCCAATTTCGATGGAATTTCGCCATTGATAAATGGCGATTGATAAAACGGCCATTGATAAGACGCTCTTAATTTCTCAATTGCTAAGGCAACAGAACTTATAACTTGCTGTTTTCGTACATGAAGTATTGCCAACGTGAGAAAGACTATTACATCGGGTGCAGTGTCAAGTACTTTTCGCAAAATAAAATTGGACACTGCGAGTTGTCGCTTTATATCAATCTTTACATTGGGAGGCAACCATTGAGGTATATTAAACATCTTAGGACTTAGTTTCTCAACTAAATATAAATCTTTAGTTGTCGCATCTCTAAGAATATTAATAGCTTTAGTGTCTGTTTTATATTCATATCCAATACCCAAACCTCTCAAGAGCTTATAAGACATTAAAGTCATCAATATGAATTGTATATAACTTTCATAATTTGAAAGATTATTGCTCGTGCTCACCAATGTTCCATTTATGTACACTTATTTGTCTAAACAAATTGTCTAGTGCAAAATTTTCATACGATAACCCCTCGCAAGGCCGTATCCAGGGGGGGTCACCCGGTTTGAACCCCCCCCCCTCCCGAAATGTTTGACCGAGTCAAAAATTAGTCTAAAAAATATCCTACCTGTAAAGACGAAAATGCCTGTAAAGACGGGAAAAAATCGGGTAGCCCCCCGAACAAAAATCCTGGATCCGCTGTTGACCCCTTGGCTGCACTTGGTTTTTCAATGTTAG
Organism: Artemia sp. Qi Xiang Cuo; assembly: GCF_049724085.1. Lineage (NCBI taxonomy): Eukaryota > Metazoa > Arthropoda > Branchiopoda > Anostraca > Artemiidae > Artemia > Artemia sp. Qi Xiang Cuo. The sequence goes on from NC_142802.1 coordinate 51,353,610, forward strand.
ATTTTTTAACAATAACATGTAAATCTATAAATGTCGAAGGAAAATCAATGAAATAAACTTCATTGGAATAAATTTGAAAATGAAAGTTTTCAAAGAGCAGTTGTTGCAGATAAAACTGTTAATAGTATCCTTGTTCTACACTGACATCTACATTCTCCGCATTGAAAAGATTTAGAGATGAGTTGACTGACGATTAAGATTCTTTATGTCGTAGATATGCCATTTTCAAGGAAAAGAAATCCATGTTCAATCTTTTTACTTTCTTTTTTGATGCTTAATGCTTCAGGGCTGAGTTGAGACTGATGAGTGATGAGGTCTTTCAAACTCTTTATAAACCTTCTCCGCTTTGTCGTGATTTCAATCGCTCGCCAAGGGATCGCGCACTCTACTTGGAATTTTGTGACACTCCTGAAAATCCTTCCAAGAGCCCCCATCGTGTAGTGTAGAGGACACAAAATCCACGTCAACCGGTGCAATATATTTTTAGCCAGAGTAGTGCAGAGCAAAACAGCTTACCATATCAATGGCCGAGACCGTAACCGGACACTAACGAACGACCCCTGTAATAGTCCATTCCATGACCCAACTGTTGTGGCCCAAGAGTAGCAACATAACAATCAATATCAGGACATACAAAATGAGTTCTATTACCTATCTCACTAAATGGGTCGAAAATGACATGTAATTGCAGCCAAACCCTTTGTTATTGCTAGAGGATCATCCAATTCACTTCTTAATGTTAACTGACAGAGCTCAAAATACAAGATGTTGACTGGAATGTAATGAAGGTGCTTTATATTGTAGCGGTGAATGTGTCCACTAGAGGTTTTTTGTTCAAGAACACGTAGGAGGGGGACATTGGTATTACCGACTCTTGATCTCTCAACAAAGGATGCCTAAAGAAAAATACAACTGTCCAAGGAGAAGGCGGGTGGGTACTCTACAAAAATGACACAATGCCACTAGCACTTTTAGCACGTTTACCATTGATAATATTATGTTTAAAACCAAGAACATCTCTTAGATTATCGTTGAGAATATCCTTTTAATTGTCAATGGGTAAACTAATGTAGATTTTGCCCTCTTCAATTGAATAGATGAATTGAAAGGCACCATTTTTACAATATGCAATTTTTTTGTTGATAGCACAACACAAATCATTCATACTACCAGACTCCTTGCATGATAATGTGACAAAGGGATATTCATATGGATTTATCTTATCAATTATATGTTGATCGTTAACGACTGGCCAGTCATGTGGTCTAAATTTTATGTCATATGTACGATTCTCTCTTAAGATATCGTATGTATTCTTGAGAATACAATCTACAAGAGCAACTTCATACCTTCCCTCAAATTTAATGGCAGGGGAAAGTTTAGTCCAAAAATACCTCGTTTTATTCAAATCTTCATAGAGAGGGTCAGAAACATTGGACATGAATGTCACATAAAAATCATTAGACATTATGCACGTCTTCAGCGGACATCCACAAATCGAAATCAGAGTTGTATCCTAGCCAGCGAACAAGCAACTGTCACTTACCCTTGTGAGTACGAGTCTTTGATACCTTTTCAATTTGATAGATTTCACTATTTCCAACTTTTTTCAATTCATAGTCATAAAAACCGCCAAGAATTTCATCATCTTTCATATCACGAAGATAATATGTTACAGGTTTAGTGTCCAAGACTTTTGACACTTAAAAAAGTACAGTGCTCCACAAGTAATTCCCCTTTTCAAAAATATTTCTTGTTTGATTGATTCAAACAGTATCACCAACTTTAAATTTTTCCCCTGCCTTTTCATTAGAATATTGTTTAAGGAAAAGCGTATTGTCACTATGATGAACTTCAAAACGGCTAACATAGGACAAGGATCGATGAGGACGTTGATTATAAATCAAAATAATTTAATCTAAATATTGAATAAATGCAGCCGTATTTTTCAATGTACAATATCTTAAAATTAAAAGTCGAATTGTTTTTATCAAACGTTCAGCCAATGCGGCCTTTATAGGACTATGACAGAGTATTGTATTATATTTCAATAAAACCCTTGTTACATGAGGATTAACAAATTCACTTCCACTATCTGTTTGAATTTTTCTAAATGAATCTTGTTCAAAGATGGGTTCAAGGGCTTTAGCAACATCATTGCCTCTATTTGACTGCAGTGGTAATGGCATATGCACAGTGACTAAAAACACTTATTGCAAGTAAAATATATTTGTAGGGTCTGTTATGCTGTCTTTGAATCGCGTCTATAGTCAAAATATCTGCTTGTAATATATGCAGAGGATAAAAGGCTTTAGTTTTTTGATAGTCACAACCTCTGGTCCTATGATTTTGGTATAGAGTATAACTAGGTTCCTTTTGTAAATACTCTTTTACTAGCTTCTTTTTAATTCCGGTAACTTTAGAAAGTGTAGTGGGAGAACTTAAACTTCCTGGTTCTCCAATATTTTCATAAACCTGTTTAAAAACTTGATCCATTTTGAACGTAATTGCTGGCTACCCTTTTGTGTACTAAATGATGTGGAAAGACGTGTTTGTTTAACACTCTTACCAGGCCCACTTTGCGTGCTATACAATGAAATGTATTGGGATATTCCTCCATATTCCAATAATCGATTTAAAACATTTTTATTCTCAACATGACTTTCGGGAAAATTTGACAACTTTAAAAACCTATATAAATGACTATCAAAGGATTCGCGTCTCATATGATTTGCAATCAAATCTGATAACAATTCAATTAAATTGTAGCTCTTGTCCTTGATTGCAACTTCATTCTTTTTCACGTCAATTCGTTCATTTTCAGCAAGATGAGTCAAGAGTCTTTTACTTTGCTCAGGATAGGAAGGAGACAACATGTCTACAGCACTTGTTAATAAATCTTCTTCTTTTTTCAGCCTTTTTAAAGTTTCAAAACTTTCAGTACTTTCAGAAGCTTGATCAATGACATTTACTTTGAGCGGTTTTTCACAATAGGGTTAATGTTTGTTGACACGCCAAAGGGCATTTTGAAGCAAAATTAATTTTTCATCATCAGGAACTGTTTCACTATTAACAAATTTATCAAGATTATCTTCAAAGTGCTCTTTTGGTGAAAGAGCAAGTTCAATTGGTGTTAATTTATAAGGTTTAGCCATCTCTAGAGAATAGTGTTTACAAGTCCAGCAATTATCAGCAGTAACAATGAAAAGGAATTATCACCCACTTGAACAAGGCATTTTCTCTTACTATTTCAGTGTCTCCAGCTTTGACTAAAAAACTCACCAACAAAGTGGAAGTAAATTTCATCACCTTTTTACAGTCAAACCACAAATTCTCGATCAGCTCTCAATGGTGGCCCACTTCCTGGGAGAATTTGCTAATGGCCACTTTGTCTTTGTGATGGTCATTCAGCGCTGAGGCTCACAAAACGATTTTAAGGTATTGCATTCACTTAAAATATAATGATATACTTCCTGGATGATATGGCAATTTTTGTTTTTTCACTGTTGCATTGATAAAACAGAAACTGTTCAAAACATAGTTTGTTCTAAGTGAAGTACAAACAAGATGCTGGCCTTTACAGGGTTTATTGAGGCAGTCAAGGCTGTGCCCAGGAGGGGGGAGGTTTCAGATTTGGACCTCTTCCAAAATGAGTTGTAAAGACATAGCAAAAATGCATATAGATAAATTTTTGATGCCTTCTTAAAGTATTTTTTTGTAATGTTCCATTGGGGGGGGGGGGGGCACATTCTTGTTTCTTGTAAATGTCTGCTCGCCTTAAGTTTGACTTTATTATTCATTTTAGTTTCTGCTTGTCTTAAACTTCATCTATTCATCCTTGGTAGATTGGATTATTTTTAAGTTTAATATGATTTAACTAACACAGTTAGGCCTTCTCAGTTATGATAGTAATGTTTAGAAATCTACAATTTAAAAAGTAATAAAATAAGTAATGGATGGAAAACAGATACCATCATAATGAAGGCAATAGCATTGGTTTTAGTATAGAGTTAATTGTTGGCCACATTATTGTTTTGGCCTCATCATATAGAAGGGATGGTGGCAGGAAATTGGACGAGGGCTTATTTGATCATAAATAATGGTTATAGCTCATTTTCAAACAAAAGCTTCATAGACTGATTTTAGTACAATGTGGGCATATTATACCTTGATGCAAAGAGGTAAACAAACATTATATTTATACAGAGTTACAGGATACTGAGGCCCAAGCCACCTCAAATTCCTTCCCTTCCACTAAAATTCATAAAAATACAAAAAGTGCTACAATATTGGCATGGTGATTGCTCAAGGTTGTATGGACTGTTTTTGAATAATTAAAAAAAAATGATCATATTTTTCAAACCTGACAATTAATTTCCATAAAACTTAATATTTCTGGTTCTTGAGGAAATAATTATACATATTGAAGCCCTTGCCCTTTGGCAAGGGATTTGAGTTATTCAAACTGACCATTTCATACTGGAGCTTCATAATCAAACTTTAGTAGAATGGCAAACTTAGCATCTGTTATTGAAATCAGTATCATACACAGATTTTTATCTGCATAAATGTGGAACCCAAAGTAAGATCCAGGGGCCCTACCCTCTCCTCCTTCAACAGCATATGTATAAACACACTGCACCTCTAATGACTCATTGTTCAGGGATCATTTTGGAATCAGCTTTACATGATCAGATGACTGTCTTAAACCAAATTATGATTAGTACATTTTTCATATATGATTCTGTACAAATAGATTATTCTTATGTGTCTTAATTTAACAATTGAAGGATTTTTTATTTATATAGGCTAATTGGCATAACTAAGGTAGTACTGAGGAGCAAATCCCTTCCCCATCGCTCACCTTACCCCACCATTATAATTGTAGATATGTTGCACCCCTTTCAATTTCTGTCAGCTCAGGGATCATTCAGGGAAGAGCATTAAGTGGTCAAAAAATGTCCAAATAAAAGACACTAAGCATGTTTTTCATACTTGATGTTAAATTTCCACTAAAGTCAGTACTTATGAAATTTTGAAGTAACTAACAGAAAATAAAGAGTTCTAATTCTATTAAGGACATTCAAAACCAAAACACATACCTGTATTTTAACCAACAGTATTTTGTATGACTTTGAGCTTGCACATCAGCTTGTGTCAAAGTGCAATTTGGTATAAATTATTTTTTGGCTGGTACAATATAAGAACCCAAAGCAGAGTATGCTACTTGGTAAAAAAAATCTGCCCTAGAAACCATTGTGTCAAAGCCCTTGTCTCATGAACTACTGAGGATTCAAAGGATGATGATTCATATACAGCCCTATAATTTAGAGGTTTGCTGATGCTCTGCCAAGACTGCACCTATCTGAAGAAAGACAATTTTTTAAATGAGATCAACCATATAAAATAGAATCAAAACTATCCAGGAAGGTTGGCCAACTCTCAGAAAGTCTTGTACATGATATGGTATACCATATTGAAATTTCAAAAAAAAAGCTAGCACTGGGCAATGGTATCGTCTTGAACACTGACCAAATTGCCATCCCTCTAACCACTATTCTCCAGCAGCTGCATGCATCCTATATGGGCATGGAGAAGAACAAACAGAGAGCTCAAACTGTGACTTGCTGGTCTGGAATGAACTATGAAATTAAAGAACTAGGAATTATGCAGGAAATATGTACCAAATGACCATAAAGAGTAATTGATTTCTATTCTACAGCTTCAAGGTCCACAGGCATAGACCTTTGTCAGTTGAGTCACTATAGATAATCTTCTGAAGTTCTATAAACACTCTGCACAAACTATTTCCAAAACAAATTCTAGCCTTGGACTTATTGAAAGAACACTTACTAGCCAATCACATGGAATTTCTTTGAAGCTATACAAGGCAATTGTGACACCAGTTCTTGACTTTGGAACCTGCCTTGCTGGTCCCTTTTACAAAGGTGATATGCAGTTGATTGAAGGTGTACAAAGGAGGGCCACCAAGTGTATCTCTGGGTTTGGTAAGAAACCATAGCTATCTAACATAAAACTCCTATCTTTAACCTTCCAATGCAAGCAGAGTGACATGCTACTCACATATAAATTTGTTAACCAACCCCAAAATAAGCTATTTATCCAGTTACCCAACAAAAGACAAACACAAGGTCATTCTAAGAAGCTTCATAAGCCCAGATTTAACAGTTGAATCAGACAAGATTTCTTTAGCCAAAGGGTCATCAATGATTGGAACTGTTTAAGGAAGGAGACAGTGTATTCAACATCAGCTGAAGTTTTTAAAAGGAGACTTGACAAAGAACAGGAAGCCAAACCTTCAAGATACAACTGGAGCTGCCCATCATCTGTGTCTCATAAATGGTGATAATATACATATATGTACATAAAACAGAGTTGTGCTAGGATGCTGATGCTGCTTGTCATAACCAACCAGCTTGCATATTCCATCAGAAATTGACATTGTGCAATGGTATCTACTCTAAACTACAGAAGAATGGTCTGCTTAGCCATACCTATCTTTGGTCACTGTTACCAAGTGGCCTTAAATTGCATATATCCTAGCACTCTCTTAGTCACAAAGCATGCCAATGGGCTGCAAAAAATGTCACAACCCTCTTTTTTTATTTTGTGTAAAGTGTTTAAGCACCATCTCAACAATAGAGCCAAACAGATTCAACATTGGACCTTATTTTGCTCCAAATTGCAAATTAAGGTAGTTAGAGGGCAGAAATCATCTCATCATCAGCAACTACTACAGCTGATTCATACAGATTGAAATGTTGAACTACACAACTGGAAACCATCAACAACAGGCCACAATTTTCATCTATTGAGTTCCTTAGTTTTCTGCTGCCACACACCTTTCAGCTCTGTACATCCATTGTGAACTTTACACAATCAAATGGACATATAGACAAGGCAGTAGACATTACAAAAAGAATCATATAAAAAGCAGTTGACTCAGAACCTTATCTTGGTATCTTTGAATATAAGAGCACTCTAATAAGGGGATAGGCATTGTAGGCTCAACTACTCATAAATATAACTCCCAGATTGATTCAGCCAGCATCACTCAAGGTAATGCCTGGAAAGGAGACTATCAGGGTTAATGAAAAAAAAGAATGTAGGCATAAAAATCATTATGGCTGGCAGGTAAAGTACTTAGCTGTGCTGAAACCAAATGAAACAGTGTATTAAAGCATAAAACAAATTGTGTAATTTGTTTAAATAAAATAAATGGGAGTCAGACAATTAATATCTTGTCCTAGATAGTGGTTATTACACTATTTAGCCAGACGCCAAGTACTTTGAATTGTTTGTGTGTGTGGACTGCTGTAAAAATCAACAAAATCGTGTGTATGGTTTACTGTGTAGTGTTCATACCCTAATATATAAACATTTATATTCTTGCCACTCATCTGATATAAGTTTACTGGCCAGCATGCATGGTGTTGGGGGCCTTGTTTTGTAGTCAGAGATGATGACAACCAAGGCCAATTTAGGCATTATTTTTACTTAATCCATGAGTAAATGACTAACATTTTAAATAGCCAACCAGTATACACATAACAGAAAAGATAAAATGACAGAGTCAAGATCTTATCCATTGTACAAACTGAGGACAGAAGAACTTTAACTTAAAGGATCTTTAGTGCCATTAGGGACATATCCCTGTTTCAGCACTCTCTAGATGGCTGTCAGTTTGTTTATCAAAGTTGTGTTTCTCTGATCCAATGGCTATCTGGATTCTACAATTTAAACCAATGGGAAGGGTCTCCCTTACCTTAGTCTATGAGTCATGTGTGTAAGAATGTTTTCTCTCCAAAATCAATCCAGGCTATTTTTGAAACTATTTAAGGTTTCAAATTTTGCAACCATTTCTAGGAGTGAGTTCTAGTCAACCACTGCTCAGACACTCAAAAATTAGCCTTTGATCTATTTACTGCTATGGGTTTGAATTTTTTTTTCTTGGTGTCCTCTTATGGTATTTACTTCTGAAGGGTAAAAATACTTTTGGAAAGACAGTTTCTCTAGGTTGTGCTTTACTTTGTACAGCTGTATCTGGTCTACTCTTATTTATCTATATTTCAGGGTGGGTATGTTCAGTTTGAATAGTTGTTCTTCATAGCTTAAGTCTTTTAAACCAGGAAGAAGTTTGTGGCATCTCTTTGGACCTTTTCCAGGGCAGCCAAGTCTGTTTTATAGTGAGGTCCCCAAATCACATTCCAATACTCTATAGCATATCTGACAATCTTACCAAACAATTGTGTCTAGGCCTATTTAAAACCAAAATCTACTGCTCTGATTTAGTGTTAAGGAAAATTCTAATGTCCAGCAGTGCTGTGGGTAGGTCTGAATTTGATTCTAGTTAACAGTAAAGGCAATTCTAGTGTATAAAAAGTACTACTTTATTTGGGCCATTCATACAAAGACATAGGAGGCCTATAAAACCACAATAAATTTTTAATTTTTGAATGATAGCCTAGGCCTAGAAATATACATAAGGATCAAATGGGAACTGAGTAAGTATTTTCAGCAATCCCAAAATAGCCAAAAGCTAATCAACTAGATTTATACCCCTTTGTTAGGCTACTGGTTGTTTGCTTGGACAGTTGGGAATCAAAATAAGATTAGCCTAGGGGCTCTAGGCTACTAAAATCAGCAACAGAAAGGGAAGACTTTGAATAACAAAGTATTTAGGCCAGTAAAATCCTACTTTAGGCTATTTTGGAAAGAGGTTAGGTTAGAAAAATGAAACTTTCAGGGATGGGTCTACAGGCTAAAGTATGTCCCAGGAAGGTATTTTGAAGTACCTACCTCCACTGCTCTCTCTAGAGGGTCCTGACCTTTGATGACCTTTAAAAATCCATGTATTATAAAAGTGAAACCTTGCAAAATAGATCTTCTGCTTGGTAAAATTCAAGTCTTGAGTCTACAGGATAAAGTATGTCCCAGGAATGTATTTTGAAGTAGCCTAGGCTATATCTGTAAAGAGCATTAAAAAAGGCATTGATTGGTATGTTTACTTTATTTGTAAGTCAATAATATGAATTGCAAAAAATTTACTGAGGTAGGTAGCCTAATAATCATTTTTGTTGGAAATGATTTTTACTCCCACCCCTATATAGGCTATACCAATTCAGGGTATAGGCCTATATTTGCACATTAAAGGGGGTGTCTAATTGGCACTTTTAATGTTAGCCTATATAATAGAAATCTCAGAACAAAAATATAAAAATAAAGTAATATCATTCAGCCAGAGGGGGGCAGGCACCCCCCCCCCTTATGGGGGGGGTGCCTTATTATATTTGGAAAGAGCATAAAAAAGGCATTGAGTGGTATGTTTACTTTATTCGTAAGTCAATAATATAAATTGCAAAAAATTTACCCCTACTTCTCCCTCAAGAGGGCCCTGAAATTTCCCTACATGAAAGGTCTATAGGCCTAGGCTACCTATTGAAATTTTGACAAAACAACATTTTTCCTTAATTTTCAGTTTCTTACTCTCTGCTTTGGTTCTGAAAATGAAATTCCTGTTGTTTGAGTAGAATTTTAAGCCATATCAATGTTTTTTTTTTTCAAATTTAGGAAGATGAACTTACTAAAGCTATTTTGGCAATGACCCCTTCTTCTTCTATTTAACAGCAGGCGGGCTTTTCAGTATAACTATTTAGCCCTTTTCCTTTTGCTTCACTCTGTGGGCTACAGAGCTCACTGGCTTGATTGCCTCATATTTATTAGATATATTCAGATATCTTTCAGCAGATCTTTCGACTCTAGGAGTTCAAATATAAGATGATAGATGTCGATTTCTATGCTCTGTGTGCAGGTATAGTTGGCTAGGCTCTTGGCTGATAGTGGGATTTTGTGGTGTTTGAAGTATTTTAACAGTTTACAAAGCAAGGTATGTTGTGCGTGTCTTTTGATTTATACTCGTATTTAACCATGGATAAAATTTAGATCTCATTAGGGCTTATAGTGGGAAGACGTTCTAAAAATTTTTTTTAAGTTCCTCTACCTCCCCAACATGAAATACGAAGTTCCCTTCCCCTTCTATTATTTCTAAAACTCCACCTGCAAGTTTCAACTCTATCCTTCATGCCTTTCCTAAAATATTGCAGATATATTATTTTGAAAACCAGGATACACTTGCTGTCTTTTGATCCCCCTTTGCCCCTTCTTTGTGAGTCGAAACCTAAGTTCCACTTGACCCGTTTAACATTCCCTGAAAATTTCAACTTGACCCAACAAGATTCTGCCGGCTATTCTGCATTCAAATGCCCCGAGAAAAAATGTTTATCCAAGTGGTGCCCCAACAGATAATACGCCCGGGGCAAGCATACCTATTTACCCCTAGATGCGTTACTGCTGTCAAAGAAGTTAAATTTAACGTTTGGAACTTGCCATAAATACGATTGAAATGTCTGTAGTCGTCAACCAATGTAGGGACCAAACACATTTAATTTCGCAGCTGGGGCCGTCGATCCTCAGTCTTCTTAAGAAGAAGTAGATGAAATAAAAATTTACATAAAAGGGATTGACGACTACAGACATTTCAATCGTATTTATGGCAAGTTCCAAACGTTAAATTTTACTTCTTTGACAGCAGTAACGCATCTAGGGGTAAATAGGTATGCTTGCCCCGGGCGTAGCATCTGTTGGGGCACCACTTGGATAAACATTTTTTCTCGGGGCATTTGAATGCAGAATAGCCGGCAGAATCTTGTTGGGTCAAGTTGAAATTTTCAGGGAATGTTAAACGGGTCAAGTGGAACTTAGGTTTCGACTCACAAAGAAGGGGCAAAGGGGGATCAAAAGACAGCAAGTGTATCCTGGTTTTCAAAATAATATATCTGCAATATTTTAGGAAAGGCATGAAGGATAAAGTTGAAACTTGCAGGTGGTGTTTTAGAAATAATAGAAGGGGAAGGGAACTTCGTATTTCATGTTGGGGAGGTAGAGGAACTTAAAAAAAATTTTTAGAACGTCTTCCCACTATAAGCCCTAATGAGATCTAAATTTTATCCATGGTTAAATACGAGTATAAATCAAAAGACACTGTGTTGCAACATTAAACAGCGTAGGTTCATAATCTTGGGAATAGCTTTTGGGACCAAGTTGAAGCTTTACTGGAATTTGCTCCATTTTGGGAAGTGGACCTCGAATTATGAACTGTTGAATGAGGGGCAGCGAAGTAGAGGTGTATAGTTTTGCCTACAACCCTTCTTTAAGTTTTAGCAGCATAAGGCACTGCAGGACTAGAATCTGTTCATGGTGCAACAGTGATGTAAATTGAGACACTAATTATGCTAAAATTATTACAATAATGTTTGTATCCAGCATCTCATTATCCGCGTTATCAAAATAGATATCTGCCACATTTTGGGAGCGGCTTGAAGAATTGAGCTAAAACTATGAGAATGTTGGGTGAGGAAGAAATTTTTTTTTATCTATATTGGCTTGGAGAGAAGAAAGTCAGCTTTATTATTTCTCCTCGTTCCTTATGGGCTAAGAGTGTAGTGGAAATGGATATTTTTTGTTTCTGTTAAAGACAGGGTATTATACTTTTCAGAAAGAGAATATCTTTTTCTGGCGCTTCAAAATGAATTTCATTAATAATTTCAAGAATTGTAAAATTTAAAAGTATATGGATTGGTCTGCTCAATATGTCTTAGGGCTTTATCTGTTGTCGTAATTTCTGCTGACAGTATAGACAGGCCTTCTGGGAGCCTTATCATTAGATTTTCAGTGCACTAGGTTGAAGTTTCACTTTCAAGCTCTATGTTAATTTTACCGCACGAAAGCAATTCGTAATTTGGTCCATTATAAACATACACATGACGATCAGTTTAGTTCTATTATCTTACTAAGACATATGTATTTATCAATGGTTTCTATTGTTCAATTCCTTTTGTTTCAGGTGTATAGAAATTCGATAGCAGAATAAAACTTCCATCAATATCAATTTTTGATATCGGAGAAAATTATTTACTTTTTTAATGAGCGGTAGCATCAAAATTAAAACGAAGGAATTATGACACGCAATATTTCTAATTTAGTTTCTATGAAAAAAGGAACTGTTTCTTTATATAAATATATTGCTGACTATCAGCTTAAATTTACTTTTACACTGTGAGCCTAACATTCGCTTGTGAATATTTATGTTCGCTTTAAGTTTAATTTAAAGGTTTTTATTTATTTATTTATTTATTAATACCAAACTACGATAAGCTTTATCACGCTTATAGCACTGAACAATTATAAAAAAGTCAATAACAATGTTGACAACATCATACAGACTTACAATTTTATGAATAGTTACACACTCTGAAAACATGATAACTGAAACATACAGTAACATACCAAACTAACTGAAACATATCTGATAATAGCTGAAACATACAGAAAAGTATGCCTACAAAATAACTGAAAACATACTGGTCCAACATCTGCTAATACAAAAGTAAAAATATTCTCAAAACGAATTTTGATAAGACGTAGTATAGAAATCTGTAGAGGCTAAAGTACTTTTGAAAGACTGGACCGTGTTACTCGCAACTATTTCTGACGGAAGGGAGTTCCAAGTCTTCCACACTCGGCTAGATAAAGAGTTTTGGCCTAATCCTTTCTGTGAACATGGTGGGTAAATTTTTGTGTTTGTTGTTGACGGGTACTACTGTATTCTGTAAAAGTGAAAAAGTGAGTTTGAGTGGTATTATCAATGTTCCTAACAATGTGGAATGTATTTATTAGATCGATTGTATCTCGTCAGAACTGAAGACTAGGCAACTGTAGCTTAACATTCGCTGGTGGTAAGGTAGATTTCTCAATTAAGGTATGAGTTTGGTGGCCCTACGTTGCACTCTCTCAGCCCTCTCTCTATCTCTCTTCTTAAGGGGATACCATACTGATGAGCAATACTCAAGAATTGGACGTACAGTGGATACATAAAGTGAAATCAATGAACGAAGATTGAACTTAGAATATGTACGCTTTACTGTCTTTAATTCTTTTTATTATTTTTCTTCTTTTCTTCTTTTTCTTCTTTACTTCGATTTACTGTCTTTTTAATATTTTAGGTTTGTTATATTCATTCATAGTTGCTTTTGTACGGCTTAAGTTTGGTCCTTGCATGACTTAATTGTTTTGTATGGGCACTATTTTCGTTTTATCCTGTTTTTCCTTATCCCAACAATTTCAGTTTACCGCATGAAAATGGTAAGGGTCAAGAGTCTGAAGCTTTTACAGAAGGTATGGAACTCCAGTGGGATAGAATGGCATTATATTAGTCTCATTAATACTTAAATGAGACTAAAGAGGACGGTTTTCTTCTGTCCTTGAGTCAGAGCATTCCATGTAAAAGCTGAAATAGACTTTAGTAGTTAATATAAAAAATTGTATTTGAATTTTTTTGGGTGAAGCTTTCATTCTTTTGAGGTATTAAAATTAATGCCTCAAAAGAAAAGTAAAGAGCTCCATTAAACAAAAATAAGCAAGAATAAAATCAAACAATCTACCAAGCATAAAACTACCATAAATCAGTATCGATAAATAAATGAAACCCAAAACGAACAGACATTACAATAAATAACCGAGTCAAACTCAAAACAAGCAGAAATTAACATAAGTTGGGTGCAAAACCCCTATGCCTTCCCAAGGCCAGAACAAAATTTGCACTTTACGGAAAAAATACAAATGTATGTGCATTGTCAGTTTAATATAAATATACTGATATTTAGTAATCAAAATCTTAAAATTATTTGATTTATTAAACTTATAAAAGTAAAAACATTTTCAGTAAAGTGCAAATTTTGTTCTGGCCTTGGGAAGGTATAGGGGTTTTGTGCCCAAGTTATGTTAATTTTTGCTCAGATTGAGTTTGACTCGGTTATATATTGTAATTTCTGTTCGTTTTGGGTTTCATTTATTTATTGATGCTGATCTGTGGTAGTACGCTTGATAGATTGTTTGATTCTATTTTTGCTCATTTTTTGATTAATGGAGTACTTTTCTCTGAAAAACTTATTTTGTGGAAAAAGTTTTTTTAAATTAATTTCTGTTCGTTTTATATTGACATAGTCTTTTGAGGGAAAAAGAAAATAATACTTTAAATCTTTTTTTAAGACTTTATAGTTTGGGCTGCTATTTGTATGCCGGAGAACAATTTTCAGCAATTTTTAACAACTTATACCCTTTTAAAAACTGGACACAAAAAGAACTGTTTAAATTATTTTCATACCTCCTCTAGTTGATCTGAAATGGACAACTTGATACCATTCGCAAAAAAATCTGTTTACTTTCTTTGACAGCTTGAATACACTTACGCTATTTTGATTTGGTTAAATTTTAAGAGCAGAAATGACAGGGTTGACGTGGGAGGGTGGGTGTGGAAGGGGGATTAGTTGCCCTCAAATCACTTCCAGCTATTAAAAAGGGCACCAGCCCTTTCTATTTTTAAGTGAATGAACCCTTTTCGAAGTTCCCACGACAACTCCTTCGATACGAAGTGCCCTGGTCTAAACAACAACAAAAAATAATACATTATATCCACTTCGATCTTTACTATAAAAATATAAAGCCTTCCAACACTTTTGACTATTAAAAATGGCACTAGGCCTTTCGATTTCCAATCGAATGAGCCCTTTTGGAAACGATAACGTTTTCTATAAACACCTTATATGCCCACAGGGCATAAATTACAACCTTTACCCTAAGGTCTGTTAGGGTGGTTTTCATCCTCTAAGACCAAATTTCCAGAACTTTTAACTATGTTAAACAAAATGGCTATCTCAAAATTTTGATGGGATGCATTTGGAGAAATGGTGGGCGTGTGCGGGGTGCTAGTCGCCTTCCAACCACTCTCGACCATTAAAAAAGGCAAAAGCCACTCCAATTTCATATTGAATGAGCGCTTTTCGAAGTTTCTCCGACAACTTCTTCGATACGAAGTGCCCTGCTCTAAAGGAAAAAATTAATAAATAATACATTGTGCCAATATCATTCTTATGTGCACCCAGGGCATAACTTGAATCCCTTGCCCTGGGGGTTGTGGGGGAATGTCCTCCTCTTTACTTAGTCCCTGTTTCTTGTCTTGTTCTCGAGTGTCCCCGTTCTTCACTTAGGCAGCGCGATCGTGCTGCCTAGGATATATGCAACAACTTTCTGTATAAACCTTATTTGCCCCCAGGGCATAACTTACAAACCTTGCACCGAGGGCTCTAAGGGGGTTATCAGCCTAAAAGACCTAATTTCCAGAACGTTCAACTACGTTGAACAAAATGGATATCTCAAAATTTTGATTGGATGTGTTTAGGAACATGGCGGGCGTGAGAGGGGCGTTAGTCGCTATCCAATCACTTTCAACTATTAAAAAAGGCACTAACCCTTTCAATTTCCAATTAGTGAGCCCTTTTGAAGTTTCTATGACATCGCTTTCAATAAACACTTTATATGCCCCATGGCATAACTTACAACCCTTGCCCTGAGGGATGTGGGGGGAGGGGTTGTCATCCTTAAAGATCATAATTTCCAAAACTTTCAACTACGTTGAATAAAATGGCTATCTAAAAAATTTGATTGAATGTGTTTGGGGAAAAGGTGGGCGTGAGAGGGGGGTTTGTTGCCCTCAAATCACTTTTGATTATTAAAAAGGGCACTAGCCCTTTGAATTTCAAATCGAATGAGCCCTTTTTCAAGGTTCTACGACAAAGATTTCAATAGAAACCTTACATGCCTCCAGGACATAACTTATAATCGTTTCCCTGAGGGTTTTGGGGGAGTGTCCTCCTCAAAAATATATTTTCTATCTGGAAATCAACTACGCTGAACAAAATGGCTGTCTCAAAATTTTATTGCATGTGCTTGGGGGAATCACGGGCGTGGGAGGGGGGCTACTTGCCCTCCAATAACTTTCGACTACTGAAAAGGGCACTGACCCTTCGAATTTCCAATCGAATGAGCCTTTTTTGAAGTTTCTACGAAAACGCCTTCTATAAAAACCTTATATGCCCCTAGGACATAACTTAAAACCCTTGCCCTGAGGGTTGTGGGGGAGTGTCCTCCTCAAAAACATATTTTCTATGTGGAAATCAACTCCGCTGAACAAAATGGCTATCTCAAAATTTTGATTGGATGTGTTTGGGGGACTGATGGGCGTGGGGGGAAGGCTAGTTGCCCTTCAATCACTTTCAACTATTAAAAAGGGTACTAGCCCATCGAATTTCCAATCGAATTATCCTAGTTTTGAAGTTTCTACGACAAACCTTCTATAAAAAACCTTATATGCCCCAAGGGCATAACTTATAACCCTTGCCCTGAGGGTTGTGGGGGAGTGTCCTCCTCAAAAAACATATTTTCTATCTGAAAATTAACTATGCTGAACAAAATGGCTATCTCAAACTTTTGATTGGATGTGTTTGGGGGAATGATGGGCGTGGGGGGGGGGCTAGTTGCCCTCCAATCACTTTCGACTACTAAAAAGGGCACTAGAACTCTCAAGTTCCAATCGAATGAGCCGCTTTCGAAGTTTCTACGACGACCCCTTCCATATGGAGCGCTCAGCTCAAAAGGAGAAAAAATAATAAATACTATGTTGTACAAATATCGTTCTCACATACCCCTTGGATATAACTTAAAAACTTTGCCCTGTGGGTTTTAGCGGAGTATCTTCATCAAAAACATATTTTATTTCAAGAAAGCAATAATTTTATCCAAAATGGTTTCCTTGAAATATTTATTGTATGTGTTCGGGGAAATGATGGGCTTGGGGGGGGGGGGGGGACTAGTTGCCCTCCAATCACTTTCGACTATTAAAAAGGGCACTAGCCCTTTGAATTTCCAATCGAATGAGCTTTTTTTGAAGTTTCTACGACAACGCCTTCTTTAAAAACCTTATATGCGCCCAGGGCATAACTTAAAACCCTTGCCCTGAGGGCTCTGGGGGAGTGTCTTCCTCGAAAACATATTTTCTATCTGGAAAACAACTACGCTGAACAAAGTGGCTATCTAAAAATTATGATTGGATGTGTTTGCGGGAATGATGGGCGTGGGGGGGGGAGGTTAGTTGCCCTCCAATCCCTTTCGACAATCAAAAAGGGCACTAGCCCTTTGAATTTCCAATCGAATTTCCATATGAAGTACCCTGCTCTAAAGGAAAAAAATAATACATTGTACATTGTGCCAACATCGTTCTTATATGCCCTCAGGGCATAACTGAAAACCCTTGCCCCGAGGGTCGTGAGGGAGTGTCCTCCTCAAAAACATATTTTATATCTGGAAATCAACTACACGAACAAAATGGCTATCTCAAAATTTTGATTGGATGTGTTTGGGGGAATGATGGGCGTGGGGGGGAGCTAGTTGCCCTCCAATCCCTTTCAACTATCAAAGAGGGCACTAGCCCTCTTCACCTTCTATAGAAACCTTATATGCCCCCAGGAAATAACTTAAAACCCATATCCTGAGGGTTGTGGGGGGTTGTCATCCTCAAAAACATATTTTCCATCTTGAAATCAACTGCGCTGAACAAAATGGCTATCTCAAAATTTTGATTAGGTGTGTTGCGGAGAATGATGGGCGTGGGGGGGGGGGGGTTTGGTGCCCTTTAATCACTTTCGACTATTAAAAAGGGTACTAGCCCTTCGAATATCTAATCGAATGAGCCTGTTTTCAAGTTTCTACGACAAAACCTTCTATAAAAACCTTATTTGCACCCAGAGCATAACTTACAATCCTGGCCCCGAGTGGTTTGGGGGAGCGCCTTCCACAAAAAGGTATTTTATATCAGAAAATCGGCTACGTTGGAAAAAATGAAAATCGCAAAATTGGGTCTGGATGGGTTTGGGGGACTGATGGGCGTGGGGGGGCTAGTTGCCCTCCAATCACTTTCGATTATTAAAAAGGGCACTAACCACCCCAATTTCCAATCGAATGAGCCCTTTTCGAGGTTTTTGCGACAACTCCTTCGATACGAAGTGCCTGTCGAAGAAAGAAAAAAAAACACATTGCGGCCACATCGTTCTTTACTTAGGCAGCACTAACGCGCTGTCTATGATATAATTGATTTTGGGTGGTAAGCTCCATTTCAACAGACAAGCTAAAGAGGAAGGTAGCAGTTTCAGATTGAACACTTTTATGCTACAATCTAAAAGTTTGTAATATTTGTGACGATTCCCTTTTTCTGTAACCAAAGTATCTTCTTAGAGTAAAAAATAAAAAAATTACAGATTCGAGCAAGGAACATTTTCGATCGGATTTGAAGGTGCTGCCATCCACATTTAAAAACCTCATCTGTTTGTGGTTTTTCTCTAGTTTTTATTTCATTTTCCTGTGTTTTAGATTGAGGTAAAACGAAGAAATCACATGTGCTACATAGACATCTAAAGTTCTCTCGTTGCTAAATAAATTAAGGTCTTTCTCTTTCTCTCTTCTTGGTGATCATATTAGAAATTTTGCCCATGGCAAGAAAACTAACTTTTGAATTCAGAGAGAAAAGATCTTCTTTGAGGAGCTGATGAGTGTGCATTGCATAGACTTTTTGTATAAAAATTTGCTCTGAGATATGCCATTTGAAATTTTCGAGAGGGCTTACAGCTTTTTTGTTTTTCCATTCGCCGGAAAAATGGATAATGACTCTGGTGAAACAAACAAAAACGATGATTTCATTTATTGCAAAAGCAAGCTGGTTCCGAACAAAACAGCCAATTAGCCCCCCTCTCTAAACTCCCTCCCATACCAGTGTTTAGGCAAAACAGATGTAAAATAAGATTTTTATTTCAAGAAATTGCTATTACAAGCCCTGAAGAGCCAGATTCAAATACGGGGTCAATAAATAAAAGCAGGACAAACAAAAAGCATAAAAAGCAACGAAAATTCAACGAATTGCAAAAGAATGCCAAAATCAAAACTGTCAGAATTAAACGCCATTCATTAATCACTATATAAACTGAGTTTTGTCATAACATGGTAAAAAAAAACAAAAAACTAGTAAAACTCAACAACAAAAATAGATAATACATAATAATTAGAAGGGACATTAAGAAACGGAAGGAAAAAGGCGAGTTAACAAATATAAAACTTGGACAGTGCCTAAGTAATATGAAGAGTGAACCTAGTGGGATTCTTTTTTATTTTTTCCGCAGTGTAGAGAATAGAGGGTTTTTTTACACATGTAGGTACAGTGACAAACGAGAGACAAGGTAAGAACAGATTGGAAACGACCCAAGGAGGGCGGAATCTGGGTGGGTAATGTCTTTTGGAAAATTGTGTTCCGTGTGAGGGTTTTGCGTTACCTTATTCTTAGAAAAGGAGGCACAACATACCCTTACTGCAATTAAGCGTTTCGAACCTAGATTTTTTAAGGAGAGCTCACTTTATACTAGGAGAAATCGCGACGCCAAGTATTATAAAGAGGACACGGGAATTTCAGGAGAGGCAGGATTAAGGAAATAGGGCAGGGATCTTAAGGAAACAAATCAGCATTATCATGGACTTAGAAGAGTTTACTCTCAGACACAAGTTCGAAGCATCTTGCACAATGACGGTGAGAATGCTCATAGAGTTAGTTATTAAATTTTTTTAGAAAGCTTCAACTACCGTAAGATCATCGACAAATTTCCATATGTCAGGATATACTTTAGCAATGCTAAAAAGCCAGGCTAGCAGGTGTATTGAACGTTTTTGAAACAAGATAATGCAACAATCTTCAATTCATATAGTTGAAAAGCGAAAGAGGATATGTGGCCCCTCCTCTTCCTCCTTCCGTGCACCTCTTGCTATCAACTTCGTACCCGAAAGGCAGGCTTATTGTACCTTGTTTGTTGCGAAATCATTCAATATTTTTAAATATGTATAACCAGAGCATCAAAATTGCTAATGGCTTCCCCAGCAACCCAATACCTAACCGCCAACCTTCTAATGAAAAGGAATGTGCACCGCAACTTTTTCCAACCACTATCTGTCAAAGATTTTGAAATAGTTATACTAAGAAGGACAAATTGGGCTATTGGTCCATCCAACCCCCCTCTTC
This sequence comes from Artemia sp. Qi Xiang Cuo, assembly GCF_049724085.1. NCBI lineage: Eukaryota > Metazoa > Arthropoda > Branchiopoda > Anostraca > Artemiidae > Artemia > Artemia sp. Qi Xiang Cuo. Next base: position 51,373,639 of record NC_142802.1, read on the forward strand.
CCACTTTCATTTCCACGGTGTTTTTTTTTTTGGCAGCCATGTTGCATTTTCTCCGATGTGAATTATGCAAGAAATTTCCAATATGCGTTTCTGGATTCACAAATTACAATTTTGCTCTCCCTTCCATCCCCTACCCCTCCAAGCACAGGTTTCTGAGAAGAAAGGAAAACATATTGTACTTCGTTTAAACTGTAATGACGCAGGGATTTTGTCTATTTTATCCTAAAACTGAGTGGTTGGAAGGCCCTCAAATATGTCCCTGCCTGTCCCATTCTCAACTTGTCCATAAAGGCAGACATTTTGCACTTTTTTGAACCGTTATCATGTAAAGATACCTTTTGCTGCATCATTGGAGGACTAAAGTAGGGCAATTGCCCTCCAGAAACCATCCCCAGCCCCTCAAACAGATTTTTAGTAGAAAGATAGCTATGCTACACCTTCTTTAAACCAGAATCATAAAAGGATTTTAAATTTAATATGATAAGAATTAAAATATTGAACCTTGGACCCCTTACCACCCCTATCACTACCTTGTTTTGCACAAAAGTTAGCATGTTTCACTCTGTTTAAAGTATAATCCCTCATTGATTTTTAATCTGTGCTAGCGGATGCAAAACAGTTGGCTATCCAAATTTCACTTCCTTTGCCCATTCTTCACCTCCTTTGCGTGCGCCAGCTTTCTAGCTTAATTTCCCTACAAATATTCACACTACCACAGTTGATCAGCATATAAACCCATTACGTAATAAATTCGTAAACATAAAATCAGAAAATCAGTCTAATAACAATGGACTTGCACAAAAACTTCCGACTCAATTTAGTGCAATCAATTGCGGAAAAACGTTTCGAACTAAGTAAAAGTTGACCCCTATTTAATAAGAATAACTGAGTTTTTCCGTTTTAATATAAAACGATAAAAAACCGTAAACATCTAGTAATGGGTAATCGGGAGCTCAGGCTCACGGACTTGCAACCAGACTTCATACATTTGAATTTATATTCACACTAGCGGAATTTTTTTTTGCCATAAACTTTCTGTCTGAGTAGCTGCAGGTGTTAGACCTAGTTTTCCCCAGAGCTACTGGTCTTATTGCAGCTACACGGGATAAAATTATAGAAATGCGACCTGACAAAGCTTTTGATGAAATTTTTCATAAAATCTTTCAGAATTTTATGTCTTAAATTTATACCCTACGGGGTTGGAACATCTGTTAAATCTTTGGCTGAATAAAACTTTTTGACAAAAAGTAGTAGGGAACTAGATAACAGTAATATAAAATTCCAAAAAAACTGCAAGACAACTTGATCATTTATAAATAGAAAAGAGTGTGTTTCGTTTTTAACGGCTACTTTATGTTATGAAAAACAAGTGGAAGTCAAGTAGAGTCTACTTTCTCAAGAAAACGGTGACTAGATTTTCATTGAAACTGAAAACTGAAACTGAAACTGGTGACAAGATTTTCATTGAAACTGAAAACTGAAAACTGAAACTGAAATGGTGACTAGATTTTCATTGAAACTGAAAACTCGAAACTGAAACTGAAATGGTGACTAGATTTTCATTGAAACTGAAAACTCGAAACTGAAACTGAAATGGCGACTAGATTTTCATTGAAACTGAAAACTGGAAACTGAAACTGAAATGGTGACTAGATTTTCATTGAAACTGAATACTTCGCTACAATAATAACAACATTCCGGACTGTGAATAAATTCAAAAAAATATTTAAAAAAGTTAAGTACAAATGAAGTCGTATAATAGTTAAGTAGGTTCAAATGAAGTCGGTTCAAGTTCTGAAATTGCAATGAATGAATAAATGAAACCTTCAGTGATCGGAAATTAAAATGAACACTAAAGTCAAACAGAAAGTTAAATTGACAAAAGTCACTTCAAATAAAAGTTAAGTGGAATGAAACCATTGTTACCAGCAGAAGATACTCATAATAGAAGAATTTGTGAACAAAAGGTTCAAAATGTGCATATATTCACTACCCTTGGAGTCATAATTTTTTCAGACAGATGGATGCAAAATTATTTGTTTTTAATATTTTTTGTATCAGTGTTTATATTAAAATTTTATGCTATTATCTTTTGAATTACTTTAATAGACTTAAGAGTCAGAAATGAGCAAAGAGTTACGAATAATCTTACATCATAATCCAAAAAAATTCCCTTGCTTTTATGGAAAGGCGAATATTTGTCGATCTTGTTTTTTCCTCTGTCTTTCCCTTTATTCTAAAGTTGATTTCTTAAGGTCACTTTTCTATTATTTTTGCTTACGCTTATTTTCTTTCTTATTTTCTTTCATGACTCGTTAAGGTTTATGTTTACTCTGCAGGTTTTAGGGTGTTTTTATTTAGACCACGTTCCGTCTTCAAGTTTCAACAATACAGGATGCAATGGCAACTTCAGTTAAACAGAATGGAAAATTACCGGTTCTTTTTTTTCAGATCTCTTTCCTTAAATTATCAATATAGTGAATATTCACTAAATTTTTAGATTTTATTAAGAATTAAACAATATTTTCTAAGGAATCTTGAATCTTGTTTCATAAATAACCTGGTGATTTCTTTTCACTTTTAAGCGGAAATAACAAAATTTAAACAATGGTTGTCTTGAGCAATCAAAAAATGTCCAGGTATATGTGACTTCATACCTGTATTTTTCTACAAAAAAAGACCTGAAATGGCTAATTTTCTACAAGCTTTATGTTACATAACAAACAATGTGTTGAAGATCTCTAATCGTTGTTTGTCTTTTTCTATTTTCGTAACTATTTCTTCGAGTTGTTTTTCTTCTTCATTTTTTATTATCTTTTAACTATTTTCTTTCAGCTAGTTTTTAATCAAAATATGGAGCTAGTGTTGAATTCTGTTCTGATACAAAAGATTTAAAAGTTTTTCTTAAGCGGCACTAATTCAAACTTACGTTAAGCGAGAAATAAATTAACAACTAGAAATCTTCGATCATACAACCAATTTGTATGTATTTCAAATATTAAGCCACATGCCTTTCTATTTTTCCTCTATTGCTTACTGGCTGTATAATATATTGGTTATACAAGGTAATTTTACTTTTGATGTCGACTATTTCCTGTCTATAATATTTTTTTTCTAAATTTCTGCTAAATCATCAGCATTAAAAATTAGCATACAACCCTGACAAGGATAGGCTTGGTATAAGAGGTTGGAACTATTCTGATGTTGCGAGAGAGTTTTGGGTCTCTGGTCCATCATAAGCTCCTTTTCTATGTCTTTATCATTGACAGATAAATCCTGCTTCTGTGGCCTCATTGCATCAGAGTGGAGGTTTCATATACAGCAGAAATGTCAAAAAAATCAAAATACATCATATACAGGATGGTTGTTAAAAGGGAGCAACATCAATATTCATGAGTTTATGAGGGTATTGAGTTGAAAGTTTCAAGGCATCTTGAGGGGGATATTCAAGAGTGATTGGGGGGGGGGGGTACTCCCACCTTCCTTTGCTCATTTAGATGCCTCCTCAGCATCCATAAATTTAGAAAAAGCCATTTTGTTCAAAATATTCAAAAGGTCTAACAATAATGCATCGAGGAATACCATGCTTCTCACAGCCCCCGGACTAAGGAGCGAAATGTATGCAATTTGTCCATTTTTACATGCCGAATTAGTCATTTAGAAAGGGGGAACGTTAGGTCCTGGGTATGTCTGAAAATTTGGGGAATGTTAAGAAGCAAGTTGAGCAAAATCAAAAGACACTACAAACATACAAATTATCTAAAAGGCGTATCTGTAATATTTACAGAAGAGGAAAGGGTCTTAAACTGAAACTTCCAAGGTCGTTACTACTACAATTGCTATTGTGACTGCAATTGCGACTACTTACGACTACAACTATAACTTTTTTCAACTGCGACTATGAGACTTGCGAAGGAAACTACTTAAACTACGCCTGACTGTGACTACTTATGACTGCGACTGCGACTATTTACGACTGTCTCTGTTTATGACTGTGACTAATTTTACTTACAACTACTTCGGGAAATTTTGAGAGGGGCATTGAACAAAATCAATACACACTATGTGGACACTGTTTGTCAAAAGGATCGGCAATAGCCCAGAGACGTGTATTTCTAGAGAGAGTATTTTTAGGGGATGGTTGAAAGGGATCAGAGGTAATCAGTCCTTCCCAATCTTATTTTTTTTAGATGCCCCCTCCGGAACACGGATAAAAATTTTGAAAAAAGTGAGTTGTTCAAAATAGTTGAAATGTCTAATAATAGTGTCTCCGGGGATGTCAAGCCCCATAAGCCCCAAGAGCAAGGGTTATAAATTATGGAACTTTCCCATTGGTTACATATACGATTTATTATAATGAAAGGATGAGTGACTGATCCAGGTTGTGTCTAAAAAAGCTAAGGGTATCAAGATGAGACTTCAGCGAGTTTTGAGGGAGATGCTTGACAAAACCAAATGACACTCTCTGCCTCCAGGCTGGAAATAGGGCTGTCTACAAAGTCTTGGGAACAGCTAAGGGTACTAAATTTAAACTTTCAGGGCCACTACTACTGCTACTACTATTGTAAGTGCAACTGCAACTGTGACTACTAGTGACTTTGAGTGATTGTGGTTATGACTGAAGTGAATGGGAACACTTCTACTGATGAGTACTTTCAGAAAATGTTGAGAGGGATGTTGTAAAACATCAAACCATACTATGTGCATTCCGGTTGTTGAACGGACACATCAGCAATATCTCAAGGACAGCTGAGGGTATTAAGATGAAATTTTCGCAGCATGCTGAAGTGTACACTAAAAAGCGGTGG